>NW_020941197.1:30434258-30472336 GCF_900497805.2 Vombatus ursinus
TGTGTGTGTGTGTGTGTGTGTGTGTGTGTGTGTGTGTGTGTGTGTGTGTATTCCCCAGGTGGTTTTTATGTTATTAATAACCCCTGTAGTTAGATTATAGGTAAACATGGCTGTATTTCTGTTGCTTAAGATCCAAAACTAGATTAACATCCATACCTCTCTTCTGTTTACTGACAACAATAGTTTTACATGCAAGTTTTCTGAACACATTTATTTCATAAAACGAGGTTCCTGAGTATCTTGGAATGTTTTCCTTGGCTCATGTATGAGGAACATATTTTTGCCCCTTTTCCCTGAGTTATGAGTTCTCCAAAGCTAGGAAGCCATCAGGGTGAAAAGCTGTAGGAATTAGTAAATCAGTCAGTGGACAAAAAATATTCTTGGCCTTTTGTTTTATGCAAGGCATTGTGTAAGACCACTGTAGGAGACAAGTCCCTGTCACTATCCTAATGTCTCTAGCATTACTGAAGGTTCTGAGAGCATCTCTTAAGAAAAGAGACGGGCAGAAAATGACTGCTCAATTCTAGGTAGTTTAAGGGGACCACAAATTGGGCGCAAGAGAGAAAGTGAAATCACTGGAGACAACTCTCAGTTCTTGTAGATCGGAGAGCTATATTCTCCCAACAATCCCTGTGCCGTGAGCTTTTTAGGAAAGAAACCAAGTCATTTAATCAACGAGTTAACTAATCATTCATTTCTATTTCTACCACAGCTCCTGTACCTCAGAAACTAAGAACCATAAAGTCTGAATCTCTGGAAGACCCCAAACCAATGCCTGAAAAGGAGAGGGCAGTGGAATGCAGCTGTAATCATTCCCCAGAGCCAAGTACCCACCCTAGAGAGAAAGAAGTCTCTACCATCTCAGCAAGTTTGCCATTTTCAACCACACTAGAGAAGAGACAGGATTCAGAGGAAGCCACAAAGATCAATGAAAGCCACCAGAGTGAGCTCAGTGCTCAGCAGGAGAGCTCCAGGGATAAAAAAGAAGATGCTATGTTCCTTTCAGCAACGGTAAGGTGGGGGCAGCTAGGTGGTGCAGTAGATAGCACACTGGCCCTGGAGTCAGGAGGACCTGAGTTCAAATACGGCCTCAGATACTTGATGCTTACTAGCTGTGTGACTGTGGGCAAGTCACTTACCCCCATTGCCTAGCCAAAAAAAAAGAAATGGTGAGGTGGCAGCAATGGCTAGTTTAACCTCGAGAGCCTTCCTCCCCCTGCCCTATTTTCTAAAGTGTTCTTACTCTAGTTGAAAATATCTCTTTTAAGGCTAGAAGAGATCCCAGACAATCAGAACAGCATCACAGTTACATGTTGAATTTTTCATATACTTAAAAAAAGAATAACAAAGTCACATGAGGGATTTTCAGTTTCATGTACAAACTTCTGTTATACAGTGTATATGAAACTATGCACTTTATTTGGTATTTAAGATCAAAACAAAAAAAAAAGTTAAGATTATGAGAAACAAACCAAAAAGAATTAGAAAATTTTTGATAGCTAGGGCCAGAAGGGACCATGGAGATCACGTGGTCGAACTTCCTCATTTTTACAAATTATACAACTGAGGCCCAGAGGGATTGAGTGACTTGCCTCAAAATACACAGTTACTCAGTGGCACAGCCAGAGCTTTAAAAAAAAAACCAACAAACCCAGGTCTCCTGTCTCCATTCCAATAAATCTTTTCACTCTACCAAGAGTCCTTTTCTCCATCTATGAGTATCTACGAGCCCAATTATCTAACTTACATTGTAGAATGTAATAAGTGTTTCATGAATGGCAGAAGCCATTTAGAAGCAGTGTTTGAGAGATGCTAGGAAACACAGGGTAGCTAGGTGGAATGGCAAACCACTCAAGTATCTTTGCCAAGAAAACCCCCAATGGGATCACAAAGAGTCTGACACAACTGAAAATGACTGAACAACAATGAGGGAAACACTGGCTTGCAAAAATTCTACACTGAACTATTTTTCAATAGGAGTAGGGAAATTTTTTAAAAATTAAAAACTTTCCCAAACCCTAACTAGATTTCCCCAATTCTAAAAGAGCCTTTGGGCTTTGAGGTTTGTTGAGTGGAGTAAGGGATAGAAAGAAGAAGGGAAAACTAGAATCTTGACCACACTGTGGGGAAAGACAGGAGAGTTTACTAGTAAAATAAGTCAAAGGCTCAGGCAATTAGAATTCCAAACTGTGGCTGTTACAGTCTTATTTGGTATAAGTTATACTTAAGTGAGATATGTTTATAAATTCATCATCCATTTACTAATGAGGGCATTTATTTGGAGGAACCCAGGGATGTACTTGGTATCAGAATGTTCACAAACTAGCTATTACTTCAGTTTCCCTGACGTCCAGTAGAAGCCCTGGTGAATTTCCTGTAGAATGTAACCTTCTTAAGGACAGGGACTATTTCATTTTTGTCTTTGTACCCCCAGTATCTAGCAAGTGTCTTGCACATAGTAAGGACACAATGTTTGCTGAATGAATGAGTGAGTGAATAAATGCATGAATATAAGAACTGAAAAAAAAAAACCTGCTAATCAGATAAAGGGATTTGTGATATATTTCAGGATGAAGATGACTCTTCGAGTGCCCTGATGTGGCCTGAGATTCAACAAGAGTTGAAAATCATTGAGTCTGAGGAAGAGTTCCAGGCTCTACCATCAACTGCCCCAGATATCAGCACAAGCCAACCAATTCTCATTTCAAGTCCAAAGACCACCCTTTCCCCTTGGACAAGGGACTTCTCTGATGACTCCAACCTGTCTGCGGTCCCCATGGAAGAGACTACAGATAAAACCAGTCAGGTCCCACCTCCAGAGGGTGCTGCTATCCCCATGCCTGGAGCTCGAGGAGACCCAGAGCAGCTTCACAGCCACCAGCGGACTGAACAGGCAACCAAGCTGTTGTCTGAGCCGAGTAGGCAGGGGGACTCTGCTTCTCCACAGGACAGTCTCTTAATGGGCAGCTCAGGGAATCTACTTCCACCTCCCCCGCCTCTAGAGCAAACTCTTCAGAAAGAAGACTCTGTGACCAATAGCCCTGAGAGAAAAGAAACTTCAGAGGCTATGGGAACAAATTGTCATTCAGACCAGACCCAGGCTGCAGACAGTCCCAGTGATCCCGGCAGCTTTTATCAGCGGGAAGAAGTGGTCTCAGAACAGGGGGAAAAGCAAAGTCCCAAGGAGAAGACAGAGAAATTGGCTTCGGGGGGAGAAGGTCAACTAAGGGAATTTGGGAGCTTGCCACTTAGAGAGAGGGATAGAGCCAGTCTAATGCAGGACACTTTTGACTATGATGAAGAAGACGCCTCCACTGACATTGCACCACAGAGTTTAGAAATGGTAGAGCCCTGGGAGGACCACCAGTGGGTCACAAGCCCTCTTCATTCCCCAACACTGAAAGATATTCAGGAAACTCGCCCACAAGAGCTCCTCCTGCAAAATCAAAGAGAGAAGAGGCTCCCCCGTAGACCCAGTTTTGTTCAGAGTCATTCCTTAGACAGTGAAACTACCATGAGAAACCAGTGGACTCATCCATTCCCTTCATCGAGTAGCTGTGTCAGTCTGGGATCATTAATGGCTTTTGACCCTTTACAGCTGCTGCCACCCAACAGAGAAAAAGGTGAATGGGAAAAGAAGGCACCAAGACATTTCAAAGAGCTCTCAGAGCCAGAGGGAACAGAAGATGCCCTTGGCATGAATTCAGGGAGAGACATACAATCCAAAACAGTAAGAACCAGTCCTGTCTGCTTTACAGAGAAAGAAACAAAAGTAGATCAAGAAAACCTTCAGCCAGACCCTTCAATGCCCGTGAATCAACAAGGTAGCTGTGGCTCAGCATCAGAGAATGTTAGGGAAAATTGTCCATCCAGAGTTCAGGACAAGGCCAGCCCTGGAATGCCTCTTGTTACCAAAGGTGAGTTGCTTCCTCCCCCCAAGTTACAGCTAAAGAATAATGACTGTGTGCTGCCTAAAGGGAAGAATAGACCCTCTTCCCTCAACCTGGACTGTGTACCTCTCGTAAATGACTTCTTTAGGTTTGAGAATGTGACTTCACTCAGTTCACCTGGAAGCCAACTGTATGACCAAGGAGAAGCTAAAACGAAAGATCCCAACTACCCATGGTCCCCCATCTGCATGACCTCACCTCACAGTAAAGCAGACCCCTGGAGAGTTCACTGTGGTCCCCAGGACCTAGACATGGTTACTCATGCCTTAACAGGCCGCCGTAATTCTGCCCCTGTGAGTGTATCAGCAGTGAGAACTTCCTTCATGGTCAAAATGTGCCAGGCCAGGGCTGTGCCCGTCATACCACCTAAGATTCAATACACTCAGATTCCACAGCCACTCCAGGCTCAGAACACAGGGGAAGATGTACTTCCCCCTGTACAGAAGGCCAAAGCAGAGGCCAGCCCAACTGGCGAGACACCTCCAAAGTCTGCTGGGGATGACTCACCTCCTTCCCTTGGGAGACCTAGAGAGGAGAACACAAACCCAGAAGGAAAGGGAAACGATTCCATCCAGATGGACTCCACATCTTTTGTGTCTGATGACCACACCCTTTCTCCAGATCCATGCGTGTCTTGCCTCCTCTCCTCCCAGGATGCTTCAGTACCCTGCAGGAAACGTACATCAGAAACAGAACCATCAGGAGACAATCCACTTTCTTCAAAAATTGAGCGGTCGTCTGGGGTTTCCAAACCTTTCCACAGATCAAGACCGGGAAGACCTCAAAGCCTAATCTTGTTTAGCCCTCCCTTCCCTATCATGGATCACCCATCTTCCTCTTCAGACTCCAGGGTCTTACTTTCCCCTATCAGAAGCCCCACCCAAACAATTTCTTCTGGTATCATTTGTGGTGAGCTGGCTGAGAACACATGGGTGACCTCTGAAGGAGTCACACTTAGGAACAAAATGACTATCCCTAAGAATGGCCAGAGACTAGAGACGTCAACCAGTTGCTTTTACCAGCCCCAGAGGAGATCAGTGATTCTGGATGGAAGAAGTGGGAGGCAAATAGAATGACATCAGCTTACCTACCACTCTTTCACTTAGAACCTTTTACTCTGTCTTAAAAGACTACAGGGCTCTGTTAAGATTTGCCTGGGTATTATTTTATGGCTAACTCTTTTATTCCAGAGGAAAGTTAGCCAGCTTTGGGATTTTCCAGGCTTTTTGTTTCCCTTTTTTAGCCATTGTACTGGCAATCTTGAGGCAATTCAGGTGCTCGTTAATATTTACTAACAGCATTGAGGTGCTCTGTGGAAAGACAAAGATGAAATTCAATTCAGTCTATTTTCCTGCTTATTAGTAGCTGAAGGGAAACATGTTCAGTGAGAGAGATGACTAAAATGCAATTTGGAAATTATCTGTGAATTGCGTTTATTCATCCACGCTATCTTTATCTAATACTATTGAGAGTTGGCCATAATAATGCCCTTTGCAACAAAGAAAAATCTTTTTCCTGTATCAGAAGACATTGTTTCTGAGGTTTCTGGTTTCTTCTTTTCCTTCATATTATTTAATGCTTTTTAAAGCTCTTGCTTCTTTAGTAACTTTTTCTAATATGCTTTATAAAATTCTGCTATCAGAAAAGAGAGTAGATTTGGAAATATAAACCTACTGTGCCCTTAGAAATTCAGGCAGGTGGATTAACAAATATATTTTTTCCTTGGTGGTCCCATATCTGTGCATGCCACCAAGCTGGTGCTACTGGCTAAAAGTACAGCATAGAAAACAAAAACCCACAATAACAAATCCTGTGATTGACACCAATTAGGAAGAGACTTTTTCTCATTTGTATTTAGCAATGTGTGAATTTGCCTGCCTTTCTCATTTACATACCCAATAACTCGAGAAAGACATTGAGGGCTATGATAATGATGGATGCTCTTTTTATTTGGGGGCACTACAGTGTTAAATTGGAGCTATTTTGCTTCCCTCCAAATCTTCTTTCAAATGTCAGAGTAAAAGAATTTGTTATAATATATAAATTGCCTGCATAGAAAATATGGGATGATGCCAGTATTTTTTAGCTAAGTGGGGATAGATTCCTCCTTATCCCCTCCTCCCTGAAAGTGCTCGTTCTTGGGGGGAAGGATGGAGAAGGGAGACAGTGGCTAGTAAGGAGGTTCCCTCCAGCCCCCCATCTATCCCAAGGTAAGAGCCATCCCTACAGAAGATACATTTTAATTGTAGCCAACAAATCACCTCCTTTCTCCCTGCCTTCTCAGTTCTCATGGATAGATTTGGGAGAGCCCTTCTCTCTCCATTCATCCTTATGCTCATACATGCTCCTTAGTCTACTTTCTCCAGATACTTAAGGAAGAATCTAGCCTGACATTCCTCTAGCCCCAACTGTTCCTCCTTTCTTATCGGATGCAAGAAAACCACACAAGCATGATCTGGAGCTAGGTTTTTGAAAAAAGCATTCCAGCTTCAATCCCACATAAGACAACTTATATACCAGTTCATTTGCTTTGCTGCCCCAATAAAGGAAACTTTCCTGTTTGAAGGTCAAATGGAGATGTGACCGTATTGGTGATGCTTTTCCTAGTAGCCTCTGTCATCTCTCTGCCCTTGCCATCCTCTTTTCAGGTCAAATCCTGGCTAAATCTAATACTCTGCTCAGGTTCAGCCACCCAAGAAGAATTGGGCAGAGATGTTACCTTACCCTGGCTTGATGACATTCCACTTCATTCATTTATAAATTCCAAAATGATGGCACAAGAAGGGACATTAGAAATCACCTAGTTCAAGCCTCTCATTTTATGGGTGAAAAACAAGGCCCAAAGAAACAAAGTGATTTGCCTAAAGTCATACAGCTCGCAAGTGAGAGAACCCAAGACTAGAACTTTCACTTTCTCCCTAATAAATCAGAAATTTTTTTGGACTGCTTTCTTGATCACAGGTTTCTGACAGGTCACTGGGTAGGAAGTATTGTGTCAGTTGGTTTGGGGGAAGAGTTCTAAATGTCAGGGGAAACAGGTTGAACAAAGAGGTTAAAGCTCTTTGGTTGGTTTTAATACATTCCTAACAGAGGCAATAAAAAATGGCAGCTGAGCACAGCAGGGGAGGTGGATATTTAAGCAGTAAGGCAAGAGGATCTCCTTAAAAATTGACCTGTAGGAATGGGTGTGACTGGCATATAATGTTATTCTGGAGTTACATTAATTAAAAATAATTGGGGTGAAATTCTGAATTTGATGTCCAAGAATTTCAAATGTTGGAGTAGTTTCCAACGAGAGAGAGAGAGAGTAAGGGCTGTCTTTGGCCTTTCTTTCTGTCCCCAATGTCTAGCACACTGCAGATATTTAATAAATGCTTGTTCACTGACTGAATGAAAGTGAACTGGCTCCATGCCTTCATTCAGCAACTTGAGACAGTTTTCAGTTTTTAGGGACCATGCAATGAAAGCCAAGAGGGAGGAAAATGGAGCTAGTGTCCATGCAAGTGAAGGATTTCCACCCTTGAAAAAAAATTGAGTTTATGAGACACAACTCAATCCCTAGGCTCTTGTCAACTGCTCTTTGCTATGGACCATTCTGCCATCAGCTCTCCCTTATGAACTACATGTTAGAACACAATTAGAATTAAATGATGAAAGCATCAGCATTTTGCTTCATAGTCAGAAAACCTGAGCT
This sequence comes from Vombatus ursinus, assembly GCF_900497805.2. Lineage (NCBI taxonomy): Eukaryota > Metazoa > Chordata > Mammalia > Diprotodontia > Vombatidae > Vombatus > Vombatus ursinus. Next base: position 30,441,903 of record NW_020941197.1, read on the forward strand.
CAGTAAAGGGATATTTAAAATATATTATGGATATTTGGAATTCTTAATTGTAACACACTAGAGTATATTTTTGTTATATTGCTATTACATTGAAAAGCCATTGGGTTGCCTATTAATAAGTGACTAAATTTTCAGTGCTCAGTGTTTGATTTCATATATGCATGTATATACATGCACATCATACATACAGACACGTGTATACATATGCACACATGTCTTCAGTTTGATTTTTAGATTCTGACACTATGTTTAAAGAAGCATCTTCAAGAGCTTAAGTGGAAGTTCTCAAAATACACATTGGAATTTGTCTAGGGACAAACAGGAATATTCTCTACTGTCCTTCCCAAGTCAGTCAAATTCCACAGGCTTTGAATGCTGACTTCTCCTCAGAATGCCCCTGCTAGAATTTGAGAAACTTATTCTATCAGTAATTTTCTGATGAACAATTGCCAAAAAAGAGTGATACCTTCTTTGGTCTTCTATTTGATTCCTGGAGAAATAGACCCTAAATTTCGTGAAGATTTTCTCAGGCACTGCTGTATATGCAGGTACTAAAAGAAATCCTTTCAATACTTGTAAATGATGAAGCAAACCCCTCCGAGGCTTACTGTAACACATTGAAACCGCAGAGTAAAAAGTGACCCATCTGATGTCATTGTCCAATGAGGAAAAATACCTTGGGTTTTCCCATTCGTTCACTTAGTTCATGCACTGAAATTTAGATCCTCTGAGAGTAGAAGCAAGTCAGGGCTGGCCATCTGTGACTGGGGAAGTTCTGATACTGGGCCATTTCACAGTGTGGCTATATTAGGAAGACACTATAGCAATATAGACTTGTTTTCATGCTAAAGAGAAATTGGTAATACCAATTCCTTTGGGAATTCCCCAAATCATTTGAAGTCAACTGATACAAATTTTATCCCATTCAAACATGTCATAAGTAGAGAAGCAGTTGAATTTAGTCACAGAATGGCTATAGTAGGCCAAGACTTGATGATCTTGTCAAAATAAACTAGATTAAAGATATCTATCTATTCAAATGGAAAAGAATTCAAATGGAGATGGAAGTTTTGACTTTTAGTTTGATTCATTTGAATAGGAAGGAAGGCAGGCAGCCTGGTTTAAGCTATGGTGAAGTCTGAGTAAAAATATTGCTAAGGACATTAAAAATCCAAGCATCAAATTAGCAGCAGCAACAGTAAACATTAAGTGCCTACTATGTAAAAGATATTCTCAGAGTTTCATCAATATTTATTAAAAAGATTTATTAATTTCTTATGTAACTCCATATTATGAACAAAAAAGACTGGCAATTAAGACAGAGCTCATATGAACTAGAAACACTGAATAAAGAAACTGGGATTGAAGAGAGGGCAATGTTGCTTACGTAATGTTACTCTCCATGCTCACCCATTTCCAGATAGGTATTTTCCAAAGGCTGTGTGGTTCCCGCCAAAGTTGGAATACCATTTTGAGAACATTCAATACCAAATGAAGTGTCATCAGATTAGATAACCATCTGTGCCTTCTCATTCTGCATGATTTTTTCCATTTTCTCCAGATAATGGAGAAAATACTCCATAAAAGGGTCTATCCAATGTGCTGAGAACCTCTTAACATTCTATTGGCACCAGTGCCAACACAGGGACTGTTTTTATCTGAAAATGGGCAAGTTCACATGTGATTCTTCAATGATGGATTTTCAATTCTAACATATTAGATAATTGTATTTATTTCTATTGTTTCTTATATGACAGAATCAGAAAAACTAGCCCAAATTGCGTAAAGGGGGAGGGATGGTGGGGAGCAGGAAATGTCTACATGTGTCTTGGAGTCTCCTACATGAAGGGACACTACTGAACACCAAATTTACATGTTTGGAATTGGAGTGGAAGATCTTGGTTAGATGTATGACTCAACCTAGCTAGATGAGAGTCATGTACTGTATTATTGCCTAGTCTCTCAGATGATGCCTTGAAGCTTAGAGTGATGTGTTCCCAGAAGGGTAATTCCAGATACTTTGAGGATCAGGGGGAAAAATAGGGCAGAACAATCTCTTGGCTGAGAAAGAACAATAACTAGCCCTCACCCAACTCAATACAACCCAATTTTAGCAACTAAGGGACAGAGAAGGAAGTGAGCAACTGTCTAAACATGGAAGTGACAGTCTAGGGATGAGGATTGATTAGCTGGGAGCTCTACCATTTCAGAAAGCACATAATTAGGGATTATCCCAGTGTGTCCCCAAGCACACAACAATCAGTATTTCTTGATAGTAAGAAGGGAAGTGTGAGTGAGGGTTACTTTTCTAATGAAGTGAGGGAGGGTAAGTATAGGAAGTCCATGAAGAACCACCATGGTATTGGAATGTGTGTTATTGGATGAGTTACAAGGCTTTGCTGTAATTTAGCACCATAGTACTTCCTCATTTATGATTTTGCAAGGTGAAGCACTTTTCCAAAGGTTTCTATTAGAAAGCCACAGGATTTCAGTTGTGTGCTGAAATCCACAAACTTGTTTTCCAAAGTATAATCAAAATATTTTTTCTGATTTAAAATAAAATGTATGAATAAATATGACATTAAACATATTCAGAGAAACATATAATGTGTAATTAAAGATAATTGTTATGCTTCCAAAATTTATACTAATAAATATTTTAAAGTATAGTGTTTGTGCTGGGAAAATGAACATGAGGAGACATTGGGATACTCATTAGAACTTAATTATGTCAATGACAGAATAAAGAAGCATCCCCTATGCATTTTCAGGGTCATGATTTTGGATTGCTTGGGCTTTATTGAGGGTAATTTCTGAGGTTGGGGTGAGGTTTGGGAATGGGATAGTGTTGGTTTTGATGCTGGCACTGGAGTTTTATGTCAGGGTTGACATTGGAATAATGTTAGTATGGCACTGTATTGGGTACTGGATCACAAAGTATTAGGACAGAAAGGCCCCTAGAGATCATTTAAATCTAATTCCTACTCCTCCACCTCCATTTTACAGATGGGAAACAGCTCAGGGGAAGTGGCTTGCCCAAGGCCACACAGCTAGTTACTGGTATTCAGGAAGAAGCCACCTTTCACTCTTCATTAAACCATACTTAGTTTTGGACCCAGTTTCAGGCTCACTATTTAAAGTGGAGGTAGAAGGGCTGGGCTTAATTGTGCATGTCTGTAATCTCTGCTACTGAGGAGGCTGAGGCTGGTGGATCACAAGCTCTGGAGTTCTGAGCTGCAGTAGGTTAAGCCATTCGAGTGTCTGCAATAAGTTTGGTACTAGTATGGTGAGCCCCAGGACTGAGGAACCACCAGGTTGGCTAAGGAGGTGTGAAATGGCCCAGGTTGGAAATGGAGCAGGTCAAAGTTCCCATACAGATCAAGGTGCATGAATGGCTGTTACACTTCCAGCTTGGGTGAGATAGGGAGACCTAATTAAAAAAAAAAATGGAGGTCAAAGGGCATTGACAGGTTAACATAGAGTTGTGGCTTTACATAATAACAGCACTATGTACTGCCTTCCAGAACAAACTTCTGGATTGAAAAAGTTGAAGAAACTGCATTAACATGGACCAGATTCACCCCAATAGGCAGTCCTTTTTGATGCTGACAAAGAATGTTCTCTCCAAAAACAAGGCAGTCTAGAAAAAGTTAAAGATACACAGGAACATATATTTCCAAGGAAAGTCTTATGACAACTCCCACCCCTGAGATGAATCCTGTCCCATGATTATTATAAGATCATAACTTTACAACTATCAGAAGATAACTGACAATCTTTATATAATTTCTCATATTGGCCAGACTAGCAATATTCTTGGCCTTAACTGAGCTCAATTTCACTTTTTCATGAGCCCAGAGCTAGGTACAGTCTATCTTTTAGGCTACTCTAGACCTTAACTGAAGCCCACCTAATCCCCTTTGGACTCTACTTCTACATTACTAAATTTTCCCAAGTTATTTTGGACTGTGAATGATTTGCAGATAAGTCAAGCCCTGAACTTCCTCAAGGAAAGAGTTTTCTAGACCAGAAATTAGCCAGCCTTTGTGTGTAGAGTTGGGAACAAAAAGGTTGCCAAGCGGTTGTTTTAAAACTGATGTCATGCCAAAGACGTGTGATTTCAGCAATGTGGCAACTCTCTTGACAAACCTAGATGGTAAATCCTAACTTAGTAGATGGTCTTTGAGAGTTGCTGTAGCAAAACAAAACATTAATCACCCTGTGGCCAACCTAGTGATAAGCCCCTTCCAACTTGGCAAAACTGGTCCTCAGATGAGTTATATCATCATGTCTACACTAGAAGTTCTTCCATCTTGATAGGACCTATCAGAGCTTGTGTTCTTCTGACATAATCTTCAAGAACCCAGAGGCACCTCCACACTATGCAATATAACCTTAGTGGAGGTTCACATACTAATCTTAAGATAAAGATTGTAAAATCAGATGGTCTGCATGTGCATGCAAGGGGCTGGGGGAAATGCTACTGTCTACACGTAAGGATCGTCCAGCACTTCCAGTTCTCAATGGATGAATCTGAAGTGTGGCAATACCTACGACTCAGGATCCAAGTAAGTCCCTCATGCTTATAGAATCATAGAATCTTTGAGTTGGAAGCAACCTCTTTGAATCCTGTCTGCAATGACATATGGCCATATAGTCTCTGCTTAAAGGCGTCCGGTGAAAGGGGATACACTTATCTCCCAGGACAACCCAGTTAACTCTGAAACAGTGCTAATTGTCAGGAATTTTTTTTTTTTTTTTGGCTAGGTAATGGGGTTAAGTGACTTGCCAGGGTCACACAGCTAGTAAGTGTCAAGTGTCTGAGGCCGGATTTGAACTCAGGTCCTCCTGAATCCAGGGCGGGTGCTCTATCCACTGCACCACCTAGTTGCCCCTTTTCTTTTTCTTTTGAAGTTTTTCCTTACATCAAGCTTTGTCCAACCCACTGCTCCTAGTTTTGTTCTCTAGAGTGAAGCAATACAAATCCCTTTTCCATATGATCAGACCTTCAAATATTCAAAGGCAGCTATTATATCTGTGCCCCTTCCCCTCAATGATAAATATCCGGTTTCTTCAACCAGTCTTCTTATAGAGTGATCAGTAGTCACCATCCTTTTCACCCATTCCTAAAATGTGATAAGCAGAACTAAACACAATATTCTAGATAAAAACATAGTGGGACTATCACTTTCAGGTTGAACATTATGCCTCTTAATGGATCTGAAGACTATTAGCTTTTTGGCTATCATGTCATATTGTTGACTTCTATTTACCTTGTAGTCCACTCAAAACCCCCATATCTTTTTCACACAATGCCTAATGGCATCCTATATTTGTTAGGATAATCCTTTTTAACCCAAGTCTAAGGCTTTATATATATCTCTATATGATTAGGTGATTAGGTTTGACTGATACGGTATGGTTAGGTTTATCATTTTGGCCAAGTGAGATAGTTTTAGAACCCGTCATCCAAGATGTATGCCATCCCACCAGCTTTGTGTTATCCACAAATTTGAAAAATACGCTATCTGCCTTCAGCCAAGCATTAATTTTTTTGAGTACCAGGCCAATATGGGGCCATTCCATTAAAGACTTCTCCCCACAAAGACCTAAATATCACTTCACTAATAACAATTTTCTGGGTCCAGTCACTTAACCAGTTTCAATATGCCTAACTTTGCTACCATCTAGGTCACACCTTTCCACTTTACAATGATAGCATGAGAGACTTTTGTCAACTACTTTGCTTAAATGTAAGAGATAGAGACAGAGAACATTCCTCTAATCTAGTTTAATAACCACATCAAAAAAAGGAAATGATATCATTCTGGCATATGTTCTTGATGAAGTCATGCTGGCTCTTAGTGATCACATTTTTCTCTCTAAACGGTGACAAATACATTCTTTAATATTTTAGAACTTTGTCAAGATCAGCAAATCCTCTATTATAAATTACATATATTCTCTTGGCTCTGCTTTCTTCACTCTGTATCAACCCTTATGTCTTTCCAAGTTTCTCTGAACCCCTCATATTTGTTCTTTCTTGCATTGCAACCATATGCCATTACATTCGCACAGCCCAATTTGTTTAACCATTCACCGATATAGTATGATTTCACATTTCTGCGACCAAAAGTGCTGTATATGTGTGTATAGGATCTGTCCTTGACCTCCTTTGGTTATATTCCAAGTAATTTTCCCATCCTATTTGGGCCAGCTTCATCCATAGAAATTTAGGTCATGGGGGCCTATTTATCCTTCCATTCTGAAATCTGTTCTTCCAAAGTCTAAGGTGCATGTCAGACTTTGCCTGGTTTTTCTTTTTCAGCTATGAATTCTAAGATGTAATGATCAGTCATTTCCCTTCAATGTTCTCAAGCTTTCTACTTCAGCAACTAGGGTTACCTCTGGGCAAACTTGGGAAATTCTCATTTGTCTAGGAGTCATTTTTCTCCAACGTGTCCTCCATCCCATTCAATTTTGCCGTTAGCTAATCTCTTTGAGATTAGTTAATAAGTGCAGACTTAGAGGTCAGGATTATGTGCATTTTAAAAAAGAATTCCATTAAAACCCAAGTTTTCAAGATTCAATGGAATGCATTGGGTGGGTGGGGGGGTGGCAATGAGGTTAAGTGACTTGCCCAGGGTCACACAGCTAGCAAATATCAAGTGTCGGAGGCCAGATTTGAACTCAGGTGCTCCTGACTCCACAGTTGGCACTCTATCCACTGTGCCATCTAGCAGCCCCCAATGGAATACATTTTTAATAGAAATTCAAGGTCTTGGTAGGTTAGTACTCAGGTAGGGCACTGTGAAGAGGTACTTTTATACTCCATCTACTTAAAAGTGGCAAAAAAGTGATATTCATCCATCTCCTCAGGGCTTCCTCAAGATCCCCACCACAGTCTACTCCCAATCTGCTTTTTTCTACCTTCTTTTTAGAGGGCATGTCTACTCTAGCTCAATGTATAATCCATGCAGAGTGGTGTCCTAATTTCAAAGATATTGCCATTTCCCAAAACATTTCTGGATTCCTTTTAATTCCAATTTGGTATAACCAATCAAGATGGCTACTTTAAAGGGGACATATGGATCTGAGTTCTATGTGGGCTAAATATCCAACGAAATTCTATTGCAATGTCTCACCCATCACAAGGAAGTGACCTTTGTTTTCTGAAAGTCATGTCCAGCATGCAAGCATTGGTAAGGAGGTCCTTCCAATCTACAGACAGTGCTACCTGGTGATGAACTAGCTATGTCATCTTATCTGATAGTTTAGAAAAGTTCATTATCAAGATGATAGAAGGGTGACATATGTTTGTCAGTCACAATAATTTAGAAAGATTATGTACTAAAATATAGAAGTATCAAAGGGTAAAGTTACACACCCCTCACGGAGCCTATCTCCCCAACTATGTCTCTGCATCCCCAGAGCACCTAGCAAAGTTGGGGACATAGTACATGCTTGTTGGAGATTTGGTGATATACAATGTAGCCAAAATATTGAGTCATTGTCTTCCTCAGTCTTTTAACCAACTTACAGTCTGGGCCAGACATTAAATTATCTCATCTTCACTCACCAATTTTCCCTCCCATAGTCAAACTGCATCACAGCCCACTAAGTATTCTAGCTCTTCTAGCTTGACCAAAAGATAGTATATTTGGGCAAAGATTCCTAGTGTAAAATTGTTGTGAAATTCAAACATACCTATGAAACAAAAATAGTTTTAAAATTACTAAGGCCCTATAAGGTACAACCACTTTAATAATTATCTTTGGGAACAGATGCAAATGAGAACATAATGGAATATTAATTTTTCTTTCACTGCAGGTGTCTGCTGTGTGGGAATGGAAATATCATTCAGCCTTGACGATTCCTATATGTGATATAGTTATGTATAGACTTGTTTTACACACACACACACACACACACACACACATACACACAACACACACACAATCATTTTCTTTGTTTGGGAGCAGCTCCTAATCTATAATCCTCTAACTAGAGTGGCTGTTCTCATCAGCAGTACCAAAAAAGTGTAGATGTTAGCTCTGAAGCAGGCTCTGGACTGATCAACAATTTAGAGATCATTCTTAGATGAACAAAAATCTGATGTGTCATTGATGATTCAGCAGAACTATATCCATACACATATATGTATATATGTAAGAGAAGAAAGGACATGAATGATAAAAATTAGTCCACATAAGAAAAAAAATGTGGAGATAGTGATATGAATGTGATTATGAATACAAGGAGGTAAAGAAACTCAAACTATTTCTCCTTCACTAATTAGGTTCCAATTCCTTCTCCACCAAACCAGGTCCATTATTCATTTTCTCTAAGAGACTAATACTTTTTCCAATCAGCTCTACTGCATGCTGATCACTCATTTCATTTCACCTTATACTTGTTTTTCTCTTGTTTTGTGATACGTCTTACCTCCCAAGCTGGAATGTAAATTCTCAAGAGTGGGGATCATTTTTTTTAAATTTCTCTATCTTATACAGTACCAAATAAAAGGTATATATAGTAGATTCTCTACAAATACTTGTTAATGAACAAATAAATTAGTGAGAAGGAAGAGGGTGATTAGTGACACAACAGTGAATGTGACCATGGAACTCATAACACCACGGAAGGTTGGACACTACACCTAAATTTAGGTTTCACATAAATGAATATGGAATCATAGACATTTAGAGCTAAAAAGACCACAAAAAATAGAAAAGTGCCCTTACTATCTAAGGCTTTCCCCCCATTTTACAAATGAGGAAACAGGTAATATGACTTGCTCAAGGTCACAAAGTTAGAGCATAGACAAGAACTGAACCCAGATTTCCAGAATCTCTGACCAGCATTCTTTCTACCACACCATACCATACTGTACCATACGTCTTTCACAAAAGTTGAATATTAATCGAATTAGCTCCTACTATCAATTTAAGATTATGATGGATTTTTCAACTGGCTAAACAGTAACATGAGGATAACCTGGGATGAAAAATGATGGGAATGAGAAGAGGTTAAAAAGACTAACATAGAAGTCTGAAGCTTATTCAAGAGCATATTTCAAATGAATGCAGTAGAATAGGGCCCCTAAACTTGTCCTAGGAATTTTTCTCATTGCTGTCTTGATTTAGTAATTTATTCAAGACTCTTACTCTATCCTCCTCTGAAGATTTCACTGCTGACCACAGAGAAGAAAGAAAAGGATCCACAAAAGGAAAGCTCTATTTATCTCAGGTAAAGGGAGTCTCTATGTAAGGAGAATTGAGAAAGTAAACAAATATAGCAAAGCCATTGCTCAACTTAAAACACAAAGTGTGACTTTAAAACAATGAACTTCATTTCACAATCAATTTCTCTGTATTCACTACCTGTATACGCATATACTCAGAAACAATTAACACAGGAAAAAGCACATCACCTTGTTTATGGAGACATTTAATAGCCCTTACCCTTCCCACCTTTCAAAACACATAGTATACAAAATATAAAATATCTTAAATATTTATAAACATTAAGAGAAAAAAAAATAGAACTGTATGAAAATATTTTTATCTGGGTTTTCCCTCACTGTTGGACAAGCAGCTTAATTTGCCTTGAGTTCGTAACTGTTGAGCGGGTAGGAATATGCTCTGCCTAATACTATTCGGTCCCGGAGAAGTTTAAATAAGACGTAGTAGTTGCAGAAGAGGATGAGAGCCATGGAAAGTGTGTGATTCCATTTCTCTGACCGAAGCAGGGAATAAAGTTGGTAGCAGACAACGCTTCCCTCAATGAGGATGAGCAAATTTAACAGCCTTAATGGACGATGAAAGAGAAACTGTAAAAAAAAAAAAAAAAAAAAAGTTGGGGAAAAAATGCTACATAAGAATGACTAAAATCTCTTCAGTGAAATGTTTCTCTAATGATATTATGCTAATTTAATACTTTATCAAATGTGCAATAACTATTAGGTCTCATTATTATTTAGGACAACTAAAACACTTAATTTCCTGTTTCTAGGAATACCAGAGAACATGCTAAAAAAATGTGATTGGGCACAGAACTGGCTATAAAGCACTTTCATTTTAAATCTGGTCTTCAATATGAAAATCAATGCCCTTTGAGATTTTTTCCCCAAGCAATACTGGTAGAATGAATTTCCCTGTTAAATCTTATTTCAATATCTTCAAGAAAAAAGAAAGAAAATCACCCCCTCAGGCAGTTCCCCATGAGAATGTTAGGGAGATTACATCTTAGTATATTAAATCCTAAAGAGCACCATATATATATTTTTATTGAAATTTGTAAAAATTCTACATAGCACAACATTTTTTTAGGTAATTTCAAGGAAAAAGAAAACTTAAATTTAATATAATCCTTATTTAATTGTATTCTTTATTTCCTGTAGTTACTTATGACTTAGACCCTTTGCACTATACATTTCTGGTATATTTTCTCGTTATAGAGCAGGTGGGTATAGAGAACCAGGATGAAAGAAATGAAGATAAAGCAGGATTTCAAGTTCTGCCCACCAACCTCCTGGTTCCATGTATTTAATCTAAGTGATATGGCAGTAACAGAGTATTCTCATCACAAAGTAAAAACAATGGGTTTTGTGCCTGTGAATATTGGTGACAAGAAGAGAAGACATATGCCTTAACAAATTACCTTAGACTAGAGCAGTCATGGGAAGGGGAGAGTATGAAGGACTTCTCTTGAATGGAAACTAGACCTAGAAGGCCTAACTTGCTGTGAAGTAGACTTCTGAGTTTGACCAGGGTAAACCTAATTCCTCAAAGGCAGCCTTTAAAGGCGCTTGATTGCTAGAAGCCTCTTGTTAGAAAGATAAGAAGATGTAATTAAACTGAACTGTCACCCCACCATGCCTTGTATTACACAGGCTTACAGAAGCAGCTCAGGAGCCAGTAGTAAGACAAAGACCTTAAACTGTCAGGGGTTGTACACCAAACCAAGGAAATATATAATGAGGGAAATTTTTAATTCTATTAGTAGGCTGTCTTAAAAAATAATAGATCCTTAGCACTTAAAGTCACTACAATTTAATAAGTCAACCCCAGTGAATTATTTATGTACTAATTTCCCAATTAACTCCCTCTAAATCAGCAAGATTCTCCTGAACAAAGTGTCCAAAAAACACATGTTCAGTACTCTGCTACTTGAACATTTTAATAAAACATATACTTACTGCAGTTTTCAAGAGGCCAATGAGAGTAACCACAACCTTTGTTAACCCATTAATAGCCTACAGGCCTCAAGTCAGGAGACACTTCCCTAAGTATGCTAAAACAAATCACACATTCCATCTGGAAATCATCTGCTTTATTTAACTGTAGAATATTGCCCTCATCTTAGTTATTTAGAATGATCTATTCAGGGCTAAATCATAACAATTATGAAAGCCTTTTTCTGAGGCAGGCTTCTAATCTCTAGCTGGACTGCTCCCAGACAAGAGCTTTCGGTAATCACCTACTCCTACCCAGCACACTAGGGAACGCAAGCATCCTTTCAAGGCAACAGTTCTCGCACAAATCCTCCCTCTGAACTCCCAAATATACCGTTCACAACATTCACTCCTCCTATGGTCTTCATTTCATTGATCTATACAAATGTTTCTTAAATACATACTTTGTGCAAAGAATATCTAGAACATATACCCTTACCAAGGGCAAATCTACTAAGAATGTTCCTCACTCTCACCCCAGGATGCTTCCTCTTGCAAGCCATTTTCTCCAAGAATCAGAATTTCTCATGTTGGGGATATGAAATGTAATTTAACTGGAAACTTGGTTCAGGGAGGGGGAGAGGCAGGGCTGAGTAACTTAACCAATTGTAACTCCCCTTTGTACTCCAGAAGAAAGGACAACCTGGTCCACAGTTCACTGACAAGTTCTTGATTTTTAAGTGGGCTAACCTGACATTATGTCCCTACCTTTTACACACTTCGCTGAATTGATGTATTATAATTACTAAGTAAATTAATAACTTAAACTTAAGAGTTACTAATATTTAAGGATATACAGATCAAAATCCATTTCACAAATGTTACTATTCTTTCTTCTATGCAATAACAACAACAAAAAAAATCTAAGCAAGAAAAAGATCTTCAAACCCTAGGCAATGGCCCATTTGTTTTTAAGAGTATTGGACACAACAAATTCTAATACAACTAAAAAAAACTGGACAATTCCTTAGTTTTGCTAAAATTTTAATTGGAAAATATCTGCTTTATGCCTCTATAGAACAAATATTCAGAATTAGAATCAAATTAATATAATATCATTTCCTATGCTTCCCCCACCCTCAATTTAGGTTTGAGAATAAATAAGAGATACTTGCATAAAAACGAGCATGGGAGACATCTGAAGGCACTGCTACATTATAAGGCCCCACAGCTCTATACAAACAGCGACTATGTCGTACCAGCACACCTTGAGGCCATATCGTACTTTCTGACCATCTAGAGAGGAAAAATTTACCATTAACACACAGACAACAACAGACTTGATATTCTCTGGCAGGGACAGTTACATTTCTGCAGTAAATGACAAAGTGTTCACAAAGGGAAGTGTTCAAGGTTCTACCTGCCTGGGTTCTATAAATATAGAATCCCTTTGTCAAGTTGAAAGGAATAGAAAGCGTTTATTATACTAAACTTTAGTATAAGAAATAGGATGCGAAGTGATACTGATAACTCTTGGAATTAGAAGATTCAATTAATTGGCTTAGGAGAATGAGCAAAGATAAATATTTGATGTATTTGTGGGTTAAGAATTTTAATACAAGTGGCTGGGCTGTCATCTCAATCCCAAGTGAATGAGATCTGTTTGAAGGTACTAAAAAGAACCTAATTATGAGAGAAGCTGAGTCTAGCAAGAGCAACAGTGAAAGAAAGTGCAGAGCCAGGGCTTGTATATAACTTGCTGTGGATAGACATACCATACAAATTATAATGTCTCCCCCTACCATTAGTGTGTGTGTATATATATATATATATATATATGTATATATACACATACACTTCAAATGTCTAAAATATGCTGTAGACTATGCAGCAGGATAAAGAGACTTCATTTTTATTAAAGTTCTCTTAGTTTGGTTTTATATTAATTTATTTGGTAAGAATGAATCTGTTTCCCATTAGCTATTTGGTTTTGTAGGGTAAAGTTTGAAAATTGCAGAGTATGCTTTGATTATATTGTTAACTCACCTTTTACTTTATAGTAGTTAGGTTCTTAAGTTTCCTAGGTCAGGAGTCAGGTAAGCTTTCTAGATATGTTTATGTAATAAAAAGTCTACTGGCAACCTAACATTTTCCCATTCCAGTAAATTTTCCTTTGGCCCTACTCACACTTACCAGCATCATAGTGATGATACACCTCATGGCCATGTGCCATCAGTAGTAGCCTGCAGAAGTACAGTACTAGTGCTGTGTGTTGTATTTTCAATTTTTATTGAAATCTGTCCTTTGCCCATAGTCAGGTTTCTTTTCAGCCTGGCCCAATTTCTTTCAGGTCCTGGGCTTGAGGGCCTGTGCTAATCTGTATCAGACATCAAGGCAGATAATTGAAGGGAGAACTTTGGGTGGGGGTAAGGTTACCTGAATCTGTTCCACTAAGTCAGGAAAGGATTTCTACACATGATAGGATCTGTGTAATGTTTTGAAGGAGAACAACACAGAAGAATGGTCCAGTCTTAAGTTATGATGGAAGGCATAGGAGTATTCAAAGGGAATAAAGAGAGCTCAGCTCTAAGAAGGCTAAACATTGTGCAAAAGAGCAGGAAATGAGAAGATGTAAAAGCAATGGAACACTTAGGGAGGACTTTGGAGTCAACAAATGGTTTGAATCTCATTTGAAAGCCAGTCGAGTCACTAGAATTTGCGGAAAAGGAAGTGAAAAAGAATAAGCAACAGGAAAGCAGATGTCCAATCAATGTCCTCATTAGCAAAAGAGAAAAGGCTGGTCACAGAAACAGAAGTTACAACTTCTTGGATGTGATAACTAGTTAATTAAGTTCAGGCCTATCAAACATTGGTCTGTGGCAATGAAGGTATAGAATCAATCTCTGAGTCCCTTGGAAAGAAATAAAGATGTGTGACAATCACCTGAATTTGAAAGAGGAAAGCTAACTTGGAAAGAAAGTTACAACATTATCTACAGTAACCAGGCAGTTGAAAGGGAAAAAGTGAGGGGGTTTGAAGGAGAATGAAGAGTTAATATCTTTGCTTGTGTTCAGTTTAAGGTGAGAAGATGAGCATCCATGTGGACTAAGTGAAAAATTAAATGTGTCGAGTCATGAATATGAATGGCACACAAAACAAATAAACAAAATCAGCAGCTTGCAGAAAGGTGGTATGTGGTATCTCCCTCAATTCTACTCACATGTGTTGTGGAGCATTGCTGTAGGACCCATGTTCAAGTTTCTGCCATTTGCCCAAGTGAGCAGCTGATTTATGCAGCAAATCACAGTATTTAGACGGTAGCAGCTGTGTAGTGAGCATGACAAAGGCATTAATCCACACCATAATGAGGTGCTCACATGACCAGCGCATGTCATAGTACTGGGTACTCTGGAAGAAATCAGAAGAAAGATAAATGATTCATGCATTTCTGAACAAAAAAGACAGGGTTGGGTGCGTATACATACGCCCTGTAGACATGTTGCACACTTGGAAAAAAATCATGTATTGGCTACCCTGCTGTCGGCGCAGAAAATTCAAGAACAGTCTTCCAAAATCCTTCAACCTGACTGGTGGTTTGGGTTAGGACTGGGGAGATACAATTACATTTCAATTGTGCTTCCTTCCTAGAAGCACTCCATCTGAGTGTTTCCTGCGAATGAATTCACTCTGGCTGTAGAACCGCTTCATGATGAGTAGTAGGCACTAAACTGTCCCAAAATATGCATTGCCCAAGGTATATCCAGCACCATTTTCCTTTTCAGTGGAGCAAGTTAAAGATTAGATAAAGGTTAGAATAAATTCAAACTAAGTTCTGATATAAAAGTAAGACCAAGAGCAATCATCAGAGTTGCAGTAAAAACCCTGGACTAAAATTCCTACACACTGATGCTACTATCAGTATAGATTTCATTCTCTCCAGGGGTACAGAAAAATTAATAAACAAGGGAGGGGCACCACAGGTGCATCACATATATGGAAATACCTATCAACCAACCAGGAGCGGTACTAGTGCACTCCAGATGCAGCCGTACTCCACCATCCAGGCTGCCAAAGGGGAGACAGAGAAAAGGGGAATTAAACAAGAAATATCGAGTTTACATAATGCATACACAAATCTAGAAAATACACAAAAACAAGACAACCACTACCTTCACAAAACAGAGTGGCAGAAATGCAACGTAGTAGGCACTGAAGAGAGAATTGAAGAGGACTTCCTTGATCCTGTGGTTGAAATCTGCTTTTAAACATTCTACCTCATTACGGATGAGGTCTGGTGACAAAGGACAGCTGTGAGTGGGGATGGGTGTGGCATTATTAAATTGTTCTTTCAGAGATTCTCGCAACAAGGAGATGAAGTCTTTGGATTTGGCCAAACCACCCATAGTAGAGGAACTTTCCTCCACCACCTGGTGCTGAACGACATAGTTATAGTCCGTTGGGAGAAGATGTGCTCTGCTATCTTGATGGAAACAGCAGAGGGGAACATAAACACCAAACCTGTGAAACAAGGTGAAAATGAAGATGAGTAGGTTACAGATACATGTTCAAGCCAAGATCTTGTAACCCTGTCAATAAAACCCTTGTGAATGAGTAGCTATTGGAAAGAGTGAACATAACCCAAGATTTCCATCATGGCTAAGGCTCTCTCTGATGGTAAGGTAGCTTAGGAAAGCACATTAATTCTCAGTAGTACACTACTAACTGATTCTCTAGTAGCATTAGAAAATCAAAATGTTTCTCTATGTGCTTATTAAGTTACAACCAGGTGACCTAGGTACTAAATGAAACACGATCATTATTTCACATCAACAAACACAGCTACAGCATAAAAATAAGGGCAATTCAAGAAAATTCATTTCATTAGAGACTTCTGACTGGAATGATCTGTTGAAAATATATAGACTCTATATGACATAGATTTATATGGACCTACATTGCATATAAATCAACATTAAAAGACACATTTTCATGGAGATATATATGTGTATATATGCATGTATGTACATACACACATATATGTAGTATACAGGACGGAAGAAAGGGAGAGATAGTGATAGGAAGGTATAATAGATGTGAAATGGTGAGGACTTATTTCATGAGTAGGGACTGTCAGAATGGAGAAGGAAAGATGAATTGGAGCAGATGTATTTACTACATAGGAAGAAGTGTAGAAGCTAAGACCTGAACCTTGGAAAACTTTCTAGTTAATGGAATAAAAAGAGAAAGAAAAGGCAATGAAGTAAACAGAAGAAATGGAGAAAGTAGCAGAAAGAGAATCAAAGAAGTACATTATCATGGAAAAAGAAGTAGGTGAGTTTCTAGAAGTACTGGTGGCCAGTTGCAAATACTGCAAACAGTTCAAGGAGAATAAGAACAGTAAGGGTCTCTGGATTTGGTGTCAAAACTATTAGAAGTGCCTTACAAAAAAATCACTTTCAGCAATAGCAGAAACATAAGCAATAATGTAAAGGAAAAGAAGGCAGAAGAAAAAGACTACTCATTCAAGAAAGGGTAGCAAGGTCAAGAGGGGGTGTTGGTTTTAGGTTTTTTAAGATAAATGTAACTCATTATTTGAAGGCAAAAGGAAAGAAGCTTAAAGGAAGAAAGAGATGGAAAATTCTGGGGAACAAAAAAGGAATAAATATGAAAGTGCCTTAGAATTTTGGAAGGGAGTGGAAACTATAGCATAGATGACTGTTACCTTCTGAGGAAAGAGAGACTTTTTTCTCTAACACTAGAAGGATGGAAGAGAGGACAGATGTAGAAACAGAAATATGTTGAGATGAAATTAAATGAGGAACTGCAGAAAAGGAATACTGTAATATTTACCCACTTTTTGCTTCAAAATATCTGTCTCTACGTCTACCCTCTTAGTCTTTCTTGATATCTCAGAGCAAGAGCTATTGTTTCTCCTCTCCGAAGCTGACTCTTCTTTTGTATCCCAGCCCTTCCACTAGTTTCTTACTTTCTGCCAACCATGCACAGGTATCCCCTATCTTAAAAACAAAACAAAGACAACAAAAAACAAAACCTTCACTTGAACTTGATGCCCTCACCTCCTATCATTCTATTTTTCCTTCTTTCCTAGCCAAATTTCTTCAATAAATGCCCCACATCTGCTGCCCCCATAGCTTTACTACTTTAAAATCTGGCTACTACTCACTGGACCTCCATGAAATTCACCAATGACTTTCCATCTAAAAATAATGACCTTTTCTTAATCCTTGTCTTCTTTAATTTCTCAGCTGCATATGACTACCTCTTTCTTCTTAAAATTCTCTTCCCTTGGCTTCTGTAATGTTATACTTGACTAATCTAACTGCTTCTCTATAATTTCTGATGGCTCCTTCCTCTCTTCTGTTCACTATAGATACGTATCAATGCTCAGTCCTTAGCGCTCTACTTTTTTATTTTTTTCCATTTACTTCCTTAAGAACTCTTCCACTCTCAGGTCATTATTCCTCAATTCTATGATGAGGACTCCCAAATCCAGGTTTTGATACTTCATCTTTCTCTAGTCCCACATATCCAGTTGTTTACAGGTCATTCTGACTGGAAATCACAATCACCTCTGACTCAACATGCTTAAAACTGAATACCTTATCTTCCCAGAAACCAACTACCCACCTCTACTTTCTTCCAGATCCACTACTTTGAAAGCTATAAGTCATTTTCATTTGTTTCCTCCTTCCCCCAAATCCCATTCTCAAGTTCTGAAAGATTTATCTTTGCAAAGTCTCTGAGATTTGTACTTCTCCATTCCCAATACCACAACCCTGATCTAGGTCCCCATCACCTTTCCCCAGCATCATATACCAAAAGCTTTTTCTCACTCCACTCTTTTGGTCCATTTTACACATAAAATACCTACAAATCTACACTAATTATTGCCTTCTACATCCCAACTATCTATACTTATTATATGCCTATGGCTTGGTATTCTAGGACGCTTTTCACCTGTTTAACCTTGTCTCCTATCATTTTACACCATTTTCTGCCATGGTCAGGGTGATTTCCTTATTGTCCACTACCATTCAACGTTGTTCTTCCCCTCATTTGGGATATTCTGTCTATTCCTCTCTACCAATCCAAATGTTGAGATTCGGCTTACTACCCTGGCCCATAATGGATCTTTCCTTTCTTTGATTTCCCACGGTAGTTAGTGTAGATACCTTACAGGGTCTGATCTCTGACAATGACAATGCCCTGAGAGGAAATCGTCTGCAAAGAGCTATTAAAGAAACAGCCTTCAAATAATTGTGACACATTCATCATCACCAAGTCACTTTGGTGTTTTACAGGCCTAAGTCTTTAGGAATTTGAACAGTATGACTCTGCTTGCCAATCACTTCAGTGATTGGCACATAAGAACATGGGGACCACTCACAACACAGAACACGCATCTGCAGACACACAGGAAAAGACACCAGGGAACATCCAATCCCCAAAGCTATACTATACCACTACAAGTTCTACTTTTTCTTGCTTTTTCTCTCCTCCAAGCACTATATATTCTGTACCAAAAGTTCAATTAGGATCTGCCTTCCAAAACCAGAAGTGAACACCCTACTTCTCCCTGTTTTAATGTGCTAGCTACAAACCACCCCAGCTTGGGAGAAGTTAGTATACTCTTTGGAACTACTGATCATACCTACTACCTTCTCTCTCCCAAAGCTCAGCTTCACTTCCTCCCTTGCTATGTTAACAATACTATACTGTCTAGCACTTGATTATATATTGCATTTACTTCTTATCTAGTTTTCTGCCAGGGTATCATTTCCCCAACGAGACTTTTAACTCCTCAAAGACAAGGTCTATGTCTTCATACTTCTATATTCTTTACCATCTAGAACAGTGCTGGGCACATAGTAAATACCTTATAATTCAACCTAACAAATATTCTGAGTAACCATTATAAGTACATGTTGATCTGATGATTATGAATTTAGGCAGCAAACAAATTATAACTTAGTATCCAAAGTAAATTTTCATAGTAAAAGTGTGGCAATCTAAATTAAAATATCATTAATATAATTATGTTATTAAAACTTTTCAAAAATTTATTCCATTTGCCAAGGTTAATTGTACTACTGTGGACAAGAGGTGGCTGTTAAAAGATGACTACTCCAGTGAATTTAATGCCTCATGCTGCATCATAAAAGACGATTTCATGTGCATGGAGGAAAGCAAATCCTCTTTAACCTTTATTTCGTTTCTCCTCTTTCTGTGCCCAGGCATTTCATAAAAATCAGCTTCCTATGGAAGCCATACTCTTGGTGCAAAGTAGATAAAAATTTTAAAAAAACATAAAAAACCCTAATACTTTAAAGAAAATGTAAATCGGATTCTTAGAAGCTTTCTTAAAATGCTTTCTTTAATAAAGTCTATGCAGTAGAAAGTTTTAAGATATACTTAAACTCAAAGACTTTATAATAAAGATTATACTTTCAATTTATCAAATATGATAAACATACTTCTATAATCTTTTTTTTAAAAATGGGTCAATAATCCATGAATTGCCACTAGTCCATTTTTTTGCTTGTCAATATTCTCACCATCTTTAAATGTCAACAAAAAAGAGGCTATGACATGGGCATATAGACACAGCAAGCAATCATCCCTTTGTTATGCCAACAATAATCAATTTTAGGCTCAGGGTAAAGCATTACAAAAATATATGTATTGATGAGGTTTCAAATAAAATCACACTGGAAGTCACTTAAGCACCTGAATTCAAAGACTACTGAAGTGATAATCCAGCTTTTAGCAGCAGTATCTTCTGCAGGTGTAGAAAGAATGTTTTCTTCTTTCAGTCTAATTCATCCTAAATTGAGAAATCATTTGGGAATTGAGAAAGCAGGAAAGCTCCTCTTTCTTTTCTAGTCTATGAATAAAGAGGAAGAGGAAATTAGCTGTATACTTATGTTTCTTTTACTGACCCGACTGAAATAGTTTGTTTTTATAGATGATTATGTTTGGTGAATTGATATTTAAAGGAATAAAGCATACTGTAGATTTGTATTAAAATTATATCCTTATTTTTATCTTAAAAACTACACATTGAAGAAAAATACCTGGAATATTTGTTGTTTTAATTAAGTAATAGGATTTCAATAATTTTTACCACTGATTCTTAAAAGTACATGACAAAAATATTCTAGAAATAATTTTTGATTTACCCATTGAATAAGACCTGATTCACATTCTAAAAACATCACACTTTACCCCAATGGGCTTTAGAAAATAAAATAACCAAATCATCACTTTCCTGATGCAGCTGCAAAATTAAACTGGAAATATGAAGATAAATCATTGCCATAAAATGTATAGGCACAAAATCAACTGTGCTTAGCCCAACTCTTCATGACCTCATCTGGGGTTTTCCTAAGCAAAGATACTACAGTGGTTTCCTTCTCCAGCTCATTTTACAGATGAGGAACTGAGGCAAACAGGGTTAAGTGACTTACCTAGGGTCAAACATCCAGTAAGTCTGAGGCCAGATTTGAACTCAGGAGATGGGTCTTTTTGAGTTAAGGCCTGGCACTCTATCTACTGTGCCACCTAGCTGCCTTTACCAATTTCTAATTGAAATCCTAAGTTTTAATTCTATCATTGACACCAAATAGAAAGTCATCCCTTATACCCATAGTATATTTTCTAATCAAGCCTTTGTTCTCTACTAGGTATCCACTAAAAAAATTTATGCTAACTATATGGAGCTAACCTGTCCCTCCTCCTTTGAAGGAGAAATAGTCAAAATGACTCAATGTATACAGTAGAATCACTTGATCTCGCTGAGCCTCAGTTTCCTGAAATGTATAATGAGAAGGACTGAACTTCTAAGAGCCCTTCCTATTCTAAAGGGCTATGATTCTAACCATATAAAGATCATTATTGAAAGTACAATTTTCTACCTATATTTCATTCTTGACACTTGAAATTGTTTCTAGTGAAGTACCAAAATTACACTGTAGTTGTACGATTTAATAAAGGAGTGCAACATGAATAAACCAACGTATCTTGACATTAGATTATTTTACATAAGCCAAGAAGAATGTTTTTATTAAGCCCAGGAGTAACTGGTTAAAAAAGCATTATAAACCAATTCTTCCTTCTACACATTAGTAGCCTCATACTTGTCCTCCCAATATAAAAAGTGCCAACAGCTCATACCTGACAAACAGAACTCATCAAAACACCTCCACTGTTACCTGTACATTATATTGTTTCTTTTCTATCTTCCAAACTGTTACTTTTTCTTTTTAAGTATTTAAGTTCTACCCTTTCTTTATTCCTCCCTACATTATTTTGTTAAGGGTTGATAATAAAATGTTAAGACTGTGTTACTCACGGGTAGCCAAGGAAAAGGAGATTGAGGACTGAATGACTTCGGAAAAGATTGACCAGAGTCCAACACAGCACCCATCCACACAACGTAAGCAGCACCAAACGAGCTGTTATGAGTAATACGTAGTGAATCACAGATGCTGCGCCCACCTTACAGGCCTAGAAATTTAGAAGCATCAGATATAAAATTCCATAAAACAGAGAATACAATAATAAGTATCTTGTCCAAAACAAATATGGTTAAAGTGAGGAGGATACCTGGGCTTACCAATGTTGTAAGCAAAAGAAAAAAAAAAAGAAAACCTGTTAAAGCTTCAACCAATTATGGTTTTTTTTTTTTGGTAGGATTCCAAACTAATGAAATGGAAACAAACAAATACGTTTAGATTTTTAAGCTTTGCAAACATGGGAATATACAGTCAGATATAGGAATCTAACCTTTTTTCTTAAATCCAATATTCTGATGGCTAAATTAAGGCAATGAGAAAACATATTTGCCAGAACTTGGAGCTATGTAGCTCCCAATTTCCTCTTCAAAACAGACTGAGGAAAAAAGCAAGCAAGAAGGAGGGGGAAAAGTTGACTCTCTATAACCTCTGAGACAGTTGTCTGCTCCCATAAAGTAAAAGAAGATCAGAAGCACAGATAAAGAGAAAAAGGAAAAAAAAGGAGTGTTCCCAGGGTTCCCAATCTCCCGAGTCAGGTCATGAGTACCTAAGGTGCAAGGATGAGGAAGGGAAAGAAATACCTAGTGTTGTGGATTGCATATTAAGCCATTGCAAACAAACATTAACCCCTGGCCCCAGAGAGAATAAATGCTAGTGTGTGTACTTTTCTTATGTAAATTTCTTCAGTGTAAAGACTTGAGGTCAGGACTCTTCCCTTTAAGTATTCTTCATATTGCCATTAACAGCGGAAGTTTAATAAATGTTAAGTAGCAAAAATGATAAGATCATAATGTAATACTTAAGCCTAGAATGATACATAAATCTCAGTTGTTTTGAATAGGTACAGTCTTACATTGCCCCCTTGATGATACCCACTCCAATGCAGCCTCATTTACCGACTCTCAGCCAAAACCCTGGAGGAGGAGCCTCAGCCATTGGACCCACTCAGCCCTATTTCCAAGGTCCCCAGGGCTGGCTACTATTAATGAGTGAGGTAGCAGCCCAATGAATTTTAGTCCTGGCAGGAGGGAGGTGGGCTTGGAGGTGGCAGAACAGGGCCCAATGGATGGGACTCACCTCTGAATGGCCTCTGAGTTGGTGGTTTTATTAGCTCCAGCACCTCCTTAAAGAGGACTGGTCTTCCTCAGGGCAGAGATCCTCCCTGTTACGTAGATAATAAACAAAGAGGAAACAAGAGGCAGGCAAACTAACATTAACATCTATTAAAAATTTGTACGTGATGTTTTTGGTACTCTCTCAACTAACAATTTTTTTAAGAAATTAAAGGGAAAATAAGAGTCATGTTCTGTGTAAAAGATAAAGGTTCTTTTAGGAAAGATTTCTGAAGAACAATTCTCAGATTGGGGCATTTTGTAAAAGTTTCAGATTGCTGAAATACTGCTAGGAGTTCCTAAGTGCTAGTGTAGATCAATTTCAAATTGGAGTACATACTACCCCAAAAGCTAAAGAAGGACAGGTAGATATTTTACTCTTAAGAGGAAAGTTACCTATGTTTTCTGTGCTTATTGTATTGATGCCTTTTTGCTATTTCTGCAAAACAAAAGTGAAGAAAGAGGAGCTCAGAGAGAGAATGGAACTGAACTCCACAAATAATTACTTCAGTTACAGGCTGTGAATGGCAGCAACTACAAGAATGAATTTCTGAGAAGTAGGTGGGTAATTGAGAGAAACTAAAAAGGCTTTTAAGGTCAAAATGGTATAAGTCCTGAAAAAACATACTTGGGTTTGACACTAAGATAGGATTCAGGATGAGTAAGAAAGCAGCATTAAAATAAAAGTCTGGGGATAAAACCAGGATTATCTTAATCTGTGACTGGTGGCAGTTAAGGATCAGAGAAGAAGGTGACCTAATTGAATCCAGACTTGACTTTTTAAAACAAGTTTGCTCTTTGAGAATGATCTACTTTATTAATTAATTTTACTTAAGTTCCATTGATGTAATAGCTACATCATTTTTATAAATAAGTAATGAATAATACATGGTTATAATCTGGACCGCAGGCAAACATCTGCCTTGCATCTGGATCACTGAAATATCATTACTACCTGCGGCAACATATCCTCAAGTGCAGGAAAAGTATCTAAGGAAAAAAACAGCTGAATAAACGCTGGAACTGCAAACCAAAAGTTCTGAAATGGCGACAAACATCCCAGGAGATTGGCATGAGGCAGAAAGGAATAAAGATACAATAAAATGATAGTGGGGAATAAAACAATTTCTCTTCATTGAAAACATTCCCATCGGGTTTTATGACTACTGACATCCACTATCAATTCACTTTGTGTTAGTCGAACAGAAAAATTTTCAGCTAGGTTAACTCTAGCTGTGCAAATTTTCCCATAAAAAGATATAAAAGCCAATCTGTAAGTATCATTCCTGTTAATAAAAATAGCTCACTTTTACATATTACTTAACAGTTTACAAAACACATTCTCCTACTCTGAAACAGGAATGGTACAAGTATTAACATTTCCATTTCCAAATGAGAAAACTTAAGTCATAGATAGGTTAAGTGCCATATCCAGAGTACCATGCCTAATGAATGATTAAAACCCATGTCTTTTGGCTGTAAATTCAGCATTTTTCCATTATAATACACATCTGTGTTTATAAATATGGCCTTTTACACTTTTCCATTTCTGGAACAATTTTCCAAACACATTTGTAGAGTAGCCATATTTTCCAATACATCATTTGTCTTCATTTCAATAAGAAATATGTATGGTATGACAAAAGCTACAGTCAATAATAGCAACTGTTTGAATAAATTCATTTGCTTTTCTTTGGTTAAACTCTCAATGAAAAGATTTCTTGGGCCACCTCATTTCCTCTCTATACAGGAAGTGGTCCAAGCTTAAGGAGACAAAGCCTGCCTTTCAGATGGCTTAAATTACTTTTAGGATATGATAATTATTAGGCTGAGTTCTAAAGCTTCTAAGAGAAATCTTCACTGTTGAGTTCACACTTGCCAAACTGACTGTGAAGTTGAATACCATGGCATGGCACTAGGGATGTTCTTATAACAAGTACCTCCAAATTCCACATGCAAGATAGTTCAGTCATTAAATGGTCAACTATAAGCATTTATTTACTTTCTTTCCAAGGTAAATACAGAAATATAACATTTCTAGTTACTCGGAGCTTTTCTCCATAAGCTTCTTACATGAATCACATAAAACTAATTCAGCTCAGGATCATAAGCCAGGGCAGAAGCAAGCACTCTTCTATAATATAATTTACTCCAGGGGCTTCTAGATGAAAGATTAAGTTGAATGGCTTGCACATTCCCTTGTTCCAAGGCTTCTGAAGTTAAATTGGCTCTCTACAAACATCAAGGACTATCATTTGTTTCCTTAGACTTTCTACAATGCTGAGACTAATCACTCTGACTCTAAATGAACATCCGTTGACTCTGAGCTCTTTGTAGGCAACCAACGTGGTTAGACAACACAATTCCATAGCCAGTTTAACAAATAAATATACGTATAAAGCATTTTACAAATATCCAAATTTTTGGACCCAGGATTCCTTGAACTCCTCCCAAGGGAAGATTCTGGATAAATTCTCAATGCATCTAGAAAGAAAAATACCTTTCCTCTTTATATAGGAAGCCGAGAAGAAAAAAAAAGAATCCAAAGAGTACCTCTTAATTATGAAAAATATACACTACCTCAAATATTCAGTTAATTCTTGTCCATAAAAACAAAGCTAAAAATTGGGGCTAACACAAAGGATCTGAATCATTTTTTAGGGCTGACCCCTCTGACCAAGCTGCTCTTTTTGTTCTGTTTGAGTATTCTTCATGGGACTAAGGCAGAATTGTCAGGTCAAGAATTCCCAGATCCAGCTGCTATCTGACTGGCAAACAGATTATGGTGTAAGAATCTAACATGCTAATGACAATACATTCTGAAAGAAAATGAAACTCATCTCTAGAGGATGACTTTTTTTAAAGACTCAAATTTACATACATTATAATCCTTAGGACTAACTGCATGCAAAGTATGAAGTAAGAAAATGGTTTTAATTTTTTTATCATGATTTTGCCTTTTTTTTTTTTTGGTAAGGCACACAGAGTTAAGTGACTTGCTCAGGGTTACACAGCTAGTAAGTGTCAAGTGTCTGAGGCTGCATTTGAACTCAGGTCCTCCTGACTCTAAGGCCTGAGTTCTATCCACTGTGCCACCAAGCTGCCCCAATGGTTTTAATTTTTAAGTCAAGCTTTAAAAAATGCAAAGTAATTTCTTTAATTAAACTCTCCAAATGGATTTGAAAGGAATTTTTAGTCTATAAACAATTTCAACTCAAGGCCATTCCAAAAGGAGTTATCATTTCATAATTAGGTGATTTGGGAAACTTTCTATTAACTATTAGTCAATATAGTGCAAGAAAAGTGAGGAAACTAAGCCCTCCTTAAACAACTATTTTAACATGTTTGGGGAGAATACTTTTCCTTTATACACCATGCAACAAGAAAATCATTTTTTAAAGAGTAGTGACAAGCTTTATCTTGGTAAAGATAAGTTATATCTGGACATTTCAAATAACCTTAAGATCTTCAATTTGAGCCCTCCAAGAGAAAGAATTTAGCAAATCAGCCATTACCTCTGAGATGAGCGCCCAGACAAGCCTCCTTGCTAGCATCACTGTGATGAATGCAGCCAGGTGGTAATCAATGAGATGAAAATTCTACAGAGGACAAATACTTGCATCAGAAAGAAACAAACTGTATTCAGTTGAAAATGACTATGTAGATGTTGGTTTCCAGTAACAGCTGAAGGATCTTAAGTCATCAAAAGGTTATACTTCCTAGAGGGCCACCATTATGGTCAGAGATAAAAATATAGTGTGTCGTTGTGGTACTTGAATCAGGAAACATGGCTTAAAAACCAGCTAACTGTATATACTAACTGTATAGCCCTGAACAAAGTTCTTCAGCTCTCTGAGCCTCAGCTCTCTCAGTCTGAAGATGGAATAATATTTGACACTATTCACCATACAGAGTTTCTTGGAGTAAAGCACTTTGCAAACCTTAAAGTGCTATATAAACATTAGCTACCATTCATGAATAATTATTGACTGACCAAAAAACTAAACATAAATTAGACACGTCATTAAAAAATACAATAAAAAGTTGGCATTATAGTTTAGAGCAATGGTGTCAAACTCAAATAGAAACAGATCCTTGCAGGCTGCACACTGACTTAGAAAACCACAAATTAACATCTATATTGTATTGCATTTTTATTTATTTTGTTAAATGTTTGCCAATTATTTTTTAACCTGGTTCCAGGCTCTTTGAAGGCTATGAGTTTGATACATCTGGTTTAGGGCATAGATGACTAGACTAGAGTCAGAAGATTTTTAAATATTATACCTAGCTCTGTCACTCTCTGGGGTTGAACTGTGTTAATTAAACTCCCAAAACCTTAGTGTTTTTACTCATAAAATGGGAAACCATTTTGACCATAGACTTTTAGAACTGGATAGGACCTTACACACAATCAAGACATTTTAGACAAAGAAATGGAGGCCCAGAGCAGTGAAATTATTTGCCCAAGGTTACGGTTAGGTCTCCTGACTCCACTGTTCTTTTGAGTATACCATACTGCCTTGCCTGGCATCAACATCAATGACAGGAGCTGGAATAAAATAAGTTATCAACTGACACAGCAGACAATTTTTAAAAATTTTTTTTTGTCTTTATATCACAATTATTTCTGAGACCCTCATTCCCCCCCTACCCCTGAGATTACTGAACCTTCCCCTCATGACAAAGAAAATCAATTAAGCAGAAACAGTAACTAGCTCTGAAAATGTCTACAACATCCTGCCCCACTAGTCTCCTGGATCTCTACAATTAAGAGGGAGGCACATGTCATGATCTAAGTTTTAGGACACTCACTGGTTTGCCCAATTACCCAAGGTCTGGCTTTGTTTTAGTGATTTTTTTTCATTTACATCACTGAAGTCTTTGCATATATTGTTCTTCTGGTTCTGCTTATTTTGTTTTTATCTTATTTTGCAGATCATACAAATCTTCCCCTGTGTCTTTGAATTCTTCTGTCATTATTTCTTACTGTGCAATAATATTCCATTACATTTATATTCCACTGTTTAAATGACAGCACCCATCTCATTTCCTATTCTTTGCTTCCATAAAGAACATTATTATAGCATGTTCAGTCTATTTCCTTGAAGTATGCCCAAGAGTGGGACTACTGGGTCAAATGGTACGGATAATTTTGTCACTTTTCTTAAATAATTTCAAAATGATATCTAGAAAGGTTGGCCCAATTCACAGCTTCACTAACACAGGCCTCCCTCCAGTCTTGTATTCATACAGTCCCCCCATTCCCAACTGACTACTCTCCCTTTTTGTCATTTTTGCAAGTTTGCAGAAGATGAGATGGAATCTCAAGAGTTTTAATAATATTGTATATAATTTTAAGGCAATTTCCCAAATCACAGAAAACCTCAGGATGTGCAATGTTAACAAGAGAATTTCAATACATTATCTGTGGGTTTGAGGCTTCAGGACTGGATTACATTCATGCCAAAGATAATAGTGAAGACTCTGCAGTTAGTCACCATATATTTAAAAATAAAAATTCTAGTCACAATGGTTTGGGGCAGAAAAGTTCCCTACTTAGCCTTAAGACTCAAGGAAGGCAAAGTTCTTTTAAGGGAGTCATCATAAGTACAAAGAAAATTTTAATCAACCAACAAGTAATTATTGAGTAGCTATTACACACTCATCTCTGTGGGGTACCATAAAGCAGAAGTGTTAAACACTTACCCTACAACACTCCCAAGTGCAGCCTGAGCCACATTAAAATGTAATTGTGAAACGTTTACTAACGACAAAAACCAATAAAACACAGATAATATAGCAATTTAAAACTTAAGTTGATGTATGGCCCACAGGTAATCTTATGTACAGATGAGTAGCTTCCATTTCTATTCAAGTTTGATACTACCGCTGTAAAGAATATAGAAGGATTATATGGCATAGTCCCAGCCTTCAAGAAAATGACAATCTTATCTAGTTGAAGAGCTAAGTAAATACATGAAGCAAATATTACGATACGTTAACTAATTATGTGGCAGCTTAATTACGAAACAAACTAGTCCAAACTTTCTTGAAAATAGAATATTAGTCAATGGCAGAAGTTCTTAACCTGAGGATCTTGAATTTGTTTTAAAAAATATTTTGATAATTGTATCTCAATGTTTGTTTGGTATCTCATATGCTTAGCACAGTGCCTGGCACATAGTAAGCACTTAAAAGAAAAATGCTCATTGCCTTGCCTTGTTGCCTTATGCAAGCATCCATCTTCTAGACATTCTTATTCTTCTCTCCACAAGGATTGTCATCATCTTCCACTCCCTTAGTCAACAATTAGCAGAGAGTAGGGAAGAAATCCAGGAAAGTGTTACACAACAAAGCCAACTTTTGAATGCACCAAAATGTCACAACAAACTGGCTAGGTAACATTGAGTTGGAAGCGTGCTCCATTTCAAAAACATAGAGCCCTTATGTTTCCATTAAATTTAATGATACTCAGAACAGTCAAATTCAACAACTCCCCAAATTGAAGCTTGAATACTTTTTATTGATTGGTCATCAAAGTTTCTGCAACATTGGATGATACTGGCAAGAACCTAAACACTATCACACCAATTCCTTGTGCTGAAAGGTGTGATATAGCATAATTCAAATTACCACAAACTTTTGGGGTTGGGGTACTGGTTTTTTTTTTTTAAACCCTAGACCTGTGATTTCATCAGTATAGGAACATTTCAGAGGAAACGGTTTCTAATAATGAAGACTGGCAACTATTCTAAAATTTATAGTGTTCCAGAGTTACCTGAAAAAACTGAAGTTAAATGACTTGGCAATGGCCACATAGCTAGTATGTGTCAGAGACCAAGACTCGAAGCCAGATTATCTTGACTCACAGTCTGGTTATTTATCCATAATGCCATGCTACTCTTTGAGACAATATAATTTATATCTAGAAATATTTGTGATGGTGCAGGAAATAAGCATTCATGCTATAGAATTCAGAACACTAATCAATTTATATATCTCCAAGTATTTTCATTCCTTCAAAACACAAGCTATTAAAAAAGATTTTTGGAATCACAACTTGATTATAAGTCACTGATTCTTCCAAGTAATACAAGTATCAATGAAAAGATATTTTTGCTGCACATAATTTTTATACCCATGTAAGAATCTAGTAAGATCTCAAGGAATTTGAACTTTCAGGTCAATAAAGACTCACCAGTGAAGTACAAGAAGCAGGATGATTGTAAGGATACCACCACACAGTTTTGTATATGTTGATGTACTGAATGAACAGGGCCACTAGAAGGTAGATGAAGAAGAGAAATTCAAAGAGCAGGCTCCCGTCCACAGGCAAGTCTGGAATCTGGCAATGACGTACAGGCTCAGGAGTGATTAAGGCTGTGATCGGAGGGACCGAAAGGCCAACAGCACTACCATTCCTG
This sequence comes from Vombatus ursinus, assembly GCF_900497805.2. NCBI lineage: Eukaryota > Metazoa > Chordata > Mammalia > Diprotodontia > Vombatidae > Vombatus > Vombatus ursinus. The sequence goes on from NW_020941197.1 coordinate 30,472,153, forward strand.
AAACAGATAACTATAATTAATTCAAGAACTTATTAGATTTAAATGACAATAAAAAAGCTAAAGGACTTAAAAAGAGTATCACAGTTGTAGGGACAGAGTATTAAAATGATCTATTTTACCACATACATGGGGTGGAGGTGTGTGTGTGTGTGTGTGTGTGTGTGTGTGTGTGTGTGTGTGTGTG
>NW_020941197.1:30472346-30608332 GCF_900497805.2 Vombatus ursinus
GTGTGTGTGTGTGTGTGTGTGTGTGTGTGTGTGTGTGTGTGTGTGTGTGTGTGTGTGTGTGTGCTCAAGTCAGCAACCAACCTATCTGCCTCTAGTGAGTGGCCACAGGTTTAGTAGTCTCTGCTCTCTTTACTTCTCTACCTCAATGTTTTTACATTCTTGTACTTCATCTACTATTTTGTCCTACTTTCGTGGTGTTCTGTTATTCATTCTCTTTCCATTTTCTTTTCTTCAGCCTCCTCTAACCCACCTCCCTAGCAAGCCACCTACTCTTCCCTGATTCTTTTACTCTTAGAATGATTTAACATACCAATAACTTGTTAAAATGTTAAAATCAAATTTTAATGTTAAGTATAAATTTCCAAAACAATTTCCAAATATATATCTTTAGTTGTGATGTATTATTTTAGTGACTGAAGTAGCTACCAAAATACACTTGTGTCAAGTTCATTTAGTACGTGGACCCTTAGTCCTTTACCTACAGTCCCCACTATAGCCCACACTATCATGGCCTGTATCTTTTCCCAAGTATAAATCTATACCTTTACCTGTCTCTGAAAGTTATGGGTGTATTTAACAATATATATGGTAGCTAGAACTGGGGGGGGGAGGGGGGAATAACAGAAGTCACAACAGACTAACTAGTGGGTAGTAATCATCTTCTAATGCTCTATTCCTTGACAAAGCATAAAGAAATGGATGCAAGAGACACAAATCTCTAATCTACAGCTGCCACCACCATTTGGAGTATTCCTGCCAAGAACACACTCTTCACAGGACAGAGGTCTTCTCACTATTAAAAAATGAAAGAAACCTGCTGTGCTTAAGGTCAAGGCAATTTAAAAAATACTGAGGAATCAAACACTAAGGCTATTTTTCCGTGACAGAGGCTCGTTCCCCCCTCCCCCAGCAAATGCTTCAGTATCCAATCACTTTGGGTGAACTAGGTTCAACAAAGTGATTTCTATTCCCAGCTTGTCAAAACTCCTTTTGATCATTTACAAAATTATTTTCAATCCTTGCTTCCCATCTTCTCTCACAAACAGCCCCAAAAATCAAAGCACTGAGTATAAACAGTAGTATGTAGACAACATATCTACACATCCTATTAGAGCAAAGCTGTATAGTTGTGTTCCACCAGGAACACATTTCAGTGTGGCCCTATTCTATCCAGTCCCTGTCATTTTCTCCCCTGTGGCTCAACAATTTCTTTTGTGTTATACATTATTCTTTGTTGTTTTGCAGCTGTAACCTGGGTAACCTAATACCTCTAAGACAGGAGTATTATGTTAGGGTCACATAATTACTGTATGTTTTGTGGACTATAATATGATATGTCAATAAAGAAACTAGAGATCCTGGAGAGCATACATGTGAAAGATTCACAGTTTTAACATCTCTCTCTGTATCCATTAACTAATTTAAACAGTTCTGTCATATCTCTCAAATGAATACCAGTTTCCTATTACAAAAAAATCCATATTATTTTTTAAAGTAATCAGGTTTTAATATCACTATTTATTTCTGTGTCTACACTGACTCACCCTAAGACAAAACAGAATGCTGTCTGTAAGTACATCCATCCAAAAAGAGAGTAGCATTCTCATCTTCTTTTATAAGTGGATCACTACTGGCTCAAATAGACAGTATTTCCTGTTCCACCATGATCCTTTTGAGATCTATCATCTTTAGCCCCTAAAAAGAAAAATTTATACCTGATAACACCTGAAAAGCAGGAATGAGATCCTACTTATGAGAATGCCCAAAGAGTACCAAATATCTCTATTTTTCACCCTGATGATCTACTACACAATAGATTGGAGATTCTGATCTCAAAAGTTTAAGTGGAGAACAGACTTGCTATTGCAGAAAACTACCCCAGCAGGGAGTCCTTGCACTGAGATGCAATAAAACAAGACCTGCATTTTGTAAAATTACAAAAAGAAAGGAGCTGCTCTGGAAGTGCTAATTTGTCATGTGCTAATTGTGAGGAAAACCCCTGGAGTAGTATCTCACTGTGAGAAAAAAGCTAAGTTCTGATTCTGGTGAGTCACTTAAAATATAGCAAGTTGTAATGTACTGTGCAACAGCATTCTAGCATAGGACAGCAATTCTAAAATTGATGCCTCTTCTATAGAAGCCTCTAGGAAGATACTTTCTTCACATAACCATGGCTTTTCCCCATGCCCTACGAATAATCTTTGAATCTCTGAAAATATCCCGTTGTATAAATAGCAAGAAGTTCTGCTACCTACTCCCAAAAGGACCTTGTACAACTTAATTCACATTCCAGCTGGGCCTCAGTTTTTCTTGCCTAAAAAATCAAGGGGCTAGACTAGATCAAAGGTACTTTCCAGCTCTAAATCTATGATTCTAAGATTATTAGTACTATTTTTAGTTGCCCAGGGAGAGCAAATAACCATATATTTCTATGACTAATATTCTGCCTCTACTGCTTATTTCTTTCTTTTTTTTTTAAAGGCAATTGGGGTTAAGTGACTTGCCCAGGGTCACACAGCTAGTAAGTGTCAAGTGTTTGGTCTGAGGCCGGATTTGAACTCAGGTCCTCCTGGCTTCAGGGCTGGTGCTCTATCCACTGTGCCACCTAGCTGCCCCCTGCTTATTTCTTATAGTCAGATATTCTATGCTAAGCATTGGTTAATAGTTAATAACCAAACAGTCTTACAAATGTGAGCACAGATATGGGAAAACCAAGCTTCCTGTTGTTTATACAATTTGAGATATTTTGAGAGATTTGAAGGTTGTTTGCAGAATATGGGACAAAACTTTGGTCATGTGAGAATGATATTTTTTCAGAAAGGTTTCTCTAAAAAAGAGGAATCAATCTCAGACTCACTATCCAACATTAAAATTTCTAAAACACAGAATGCTATTGAATTGATACAGAACAATTTTCTGCACTTTAGAGAAACACAGAAACCAGAATCCAGCTTTTTTCCTAATGGACAGGATCAAGAACACTACAGCTGTTCCCTGAAAGGGACAGAAGGAAATGACAGGTGAAACGGTCCAGGAAATTGGTTTAGTAAACCAATTGTTTACTGAACATCTGGAAATTAATGTCTCACAGGTATCTCAAATTCAACAGTCCAAAACACAACTCATTATTCCCTAAAAACCACTCCCTATTCCCAACTTCCCTGTTTTTGTTAATGGCACCATCTACCTTCCAGTCATTAAGGTATGTTACCTCAGAGGCATTCTCAACTCCTCACACTCCCTCAGAGTAAAAGGATAATAATCCCTAGGGATCAGCTAAAGCAGCAGCACTGAGACAGGTAAACATAGTCAGAAATGAGATAGGAAAAAAAGTAAAAAGAATTAAAAGAGATGGTATAATAATTAAGGGGCATGTGGAATGGGTCCAGAGTCTTATTACAAAATAAACTAGGAATATGCAAGAAGAGAAAGGAAGAGACATTCTAGCTAACAACAATTTCCCCACACACAAATCCCCAAACCACAAGATTAACACTTTCATTAGAAAATCCCCTCAAATGCTCCAAGACACACATCCCACACTCCCCTTCTCTGAAAAAGGCCATCATTACAGACTGAACAAATGGATTTATGCCCTGTTTATATCTAGGGCTATGTGGTACATGATCCACAGGGGGAAATAAAATTCATCCAGGGTTTTCCTAGGGCAAAACCACAAGCTTTATCTGCTTCAAAGTGTTTAAAAACAGCTCTAGGGGCACTTAGGTGGCGCAATGGATAGAGCACCTGCCCTAGAGGACCCAAATTCAAATCTGACCTTAGATACTTGACACTTACTAGCTGTGTGACCCTGGGCAAGTTACTTAACCCCACTGCCTAGCCAAAAAAACAAACCAAAAAGTTCTAAGTGCTTAGAAACTACAGCAGGTATTAAGAAAATAATGTAAGAGTCTATTAAGAAGTATAAGGCCCAACCTTTGCCTATTGGCAATTTAAACTTTAAGTACGGGGACAAGACATGAATACATGATAAAATTAATAAAGGAGTTAAGTAACACCTTTATACAAAAATACAAGAGAATTCACAAGGCAGAAGAAGAGATCTCTTTGGAGTGGTCAAGGAAGGCTTCACAAAAGGATATTGGGATTTCAGCTGGTTCCTGAAGGATAAGTAAAACTTTTAAAAGGGTAGAGTAGACAATAATACATTTCAGGTGATGTATAAAAGCCTGGACAAAACTGAGGAAGCAAGTTCATGACATACTTAGGAGATAAGAAGAAGAGCGCTTTGGCTGGAGTATAAGGTATATATGGTGTAAAAGTGAAAGATAAGGTTGTATCAGTATTGGTACGAAGCTTCAGAATTAAAATGCTAAATCAAAGCAAGTGGCAACTCTGCTCAGGTGTCAAAAGTGACAGATTAGAAAAGAGATTAGGGAGCAGTTAGAACAGAAGCTACCCACTGCTACACAACCAAGCCTCTTGATGAGGTGGCTAAAAATACACTTAACTCTTAATCATCATGCTACTGAGAACCAGGAATAGCAAGGATAAATTAAGCCAACAATACAAATTAAACCATTTACCCTTTTAGAACACAAACCATTAAAACAAAAATATTGGTAAAAACAGTATTTCAAACTCACTTATTGTTAAGAAATTTTAGTAAAGAGAATTTGGACAATTCTTACTGCAACATAATGCAATCAGGCCTATAATCCCAGAATCTCATTCTAGCCATTATTTTCAACTTCCTTTCTGTCAATACCTATAATTTCATTTCCCAGTTCCTTGTAAAATATCCCCTCCCTCCCCTCCACATTTTCCACCTTCTAATGAAGAAGCAAATTAACAATGAAATAGTCAAAAAGCTAACAGCTAGAAGGACCACCTAGACACCAGAACACTCTTTTTTTCCCCCTTTTTATTTATTTTTAGTTTTCAACATTAACTTTTATAAGATTTTGAGTTCCAAATTTTCCCCCTCCCCAAGATGGCATGCCATCCGATACAGGTATGATCATAGTAAACATATTTCCACATTAGTCATTTGTGAAAGAACAGTCAAAACAAAAGGGAAAAACTACGAGAAAGAAAAAAAAAAGAAAAAACATAAAAAAAGGGAAAATAGTATGCTTTGATCTGCATTCAGACTCCATAATTCTTTCTCCAGATGTGGATAGCTTTTTCTATCATGAGTCTTTTGGAATTGTAGGACACTCTTTTTAACCAAGAAAGACAGTACTATATTCCCTAATCTCTAACTATGGCATTCTCCTGCTACAATCTTGCTAAACCCAAGACATTCTAAAAATACTCAAAAGCTTTCAAACAGTATTTAATAGTGGGATTCTGGAATTATTTTTGATGAGGTATACCTCTTTGCAGCCTAATGATTTCTGATCGTATCACATTACAAATAGCACATAGCGTCATTTTGCCCATACCTGTTTCTTAGACCTGTTCCATTGCCACAGCCTCCTCCAACCAAAGTCTGCAGAGAAGGTAAAGCTGAACGGCTTAGCTGTTGCCGACTAGGGCCCCTCCTTCCACCGGGCATGTCCAGGAACCAGAATGTTTCCAGTGCGACCCACAGCTGTGACCCAGTCAATGGTTTCCAACCTGTTCCACCTCTGGAGAAATATTTAAATACAAGTTTACTACTTGAGAATAACACTACAAAGAAGAAAAGGTAAATGAAAAACTTTTTAAGATAAGTTAGTCAAATATTTGCAATATTCTTTAGCTATGTTAGTCTTATATAGCAGCTCTCAGGGTCCCTAAAGTCAAAACTATTTTCACAGTAACACTAACACACTTTAATTTTGAATACAGCAAATATCAATACCCACAGTAAACAAAAGCTTTTGGGGGCAAGGTAGAGAGGGGAGAAAATCTCAATGATTTTTAAAAGTGTAACAGGGTCCTGAGACCTAAAAAGTTTGAGAACCACTTGTCTAATGGAAAGATTAACAATCTTTATCCTTCTGATCTCAGGGTTGTCAGAAGATCAAAGTTCTAATCCACTCTCTAGAAAACCTTAAATAAATCTTTGTGCCTCATTTTACTCAATGTAAAATGATTAATATCGTTTATTTCTAATTTACAAATGTCTTACAAAGTTAAATGAAATGCAAATGAAAACACTTTGAGCTTCGGTATTTGGATGAAAAGTATGCAAAAAAAGTTCACTAAGGCTAATCCTACTAAGTATCTTTGATTCCAAAAGCCTCCAATTTATACCAGGAGATTACAATCATAATCATCAACTGTCTCTAATTTTAAATCTTCTGGATTCTTCCCTGCTGCCTACAAACACATTCAGGTCTCCTCCATTCTTCAAAGAACACACACACATTAAAAAAAACCAAAAACAAAACAAAACAAAAAAAAAGCTCCACAACTCATATTTGACTCTATCATCCCCTGAAGTTATTCCTAGATCTCCCCTCCTTTCAGGGCCAAAACTGCTAGAAAAAAGCTATCTACTCTTAAGGCCTCCAGTTTCAATCCTGCCACTTAAACTCTGAACCCTATGTTATCTGGTTTCTGACCTTATCACTCAACTGAAACTGCTCTCTCAAAAGTTATCAATTTTCAATCCGACTGTCAAATCTGATAGCCTCGATCCTCATCCTCCTGACCCCTCAGCAACATTTGACAGAGACAACCACCTTCTCGTGGATAGCCTTTCCTGTTTTTTTGTGTGACACTACTCCCTCTTGTTCTACTCCGAACTGTAATCACTCCTCAATTTCCTAGATCATCATCCTTACTGTGGTTATACCTCAAGGCTTTGTCACAGGTTCTCTTTTCTCTTTACAGGCTCTCTCTTGGTGACCTCATCTCTTCCCATGAGTTTAATTATCATCTTTAGGGAGATAATCCCTAGACCTATATATCTAGCCCTAGACTTTCTCCTACTGAACATCTGGAAATCTCAAACTCAACAGTCTAAAACACAACTCATCAACCCTTAAAAATCACTTGTCCCTATTCCCAATTTCCCTGTTTTTGTCAATGGCACCATCAATCTTTCAGTCATTCAAGAATGCAACTTCAGAGGTATTCTCAATTCCTCAAACTCCCTCACTCTAAATATCCAATCAATTACTAAATCTTGTTAATTCTATATCTATAATATCTCTTGCAATCATCCCCTTTTCTCTATTAGCTTGATCACCACTGGTTCAGGCCCTTATCACCTTTCACCTGGACTCTGCAATAACTTCCAAGTTGGTCTCCCTGCCTCAAGTCTCTCTCTTCTCCATTCCATCCTCCACATCAGAGGTATCAAACATGTCAGCTAGGCCAGGTGTGCAGCCCACAACACTACTCTCACAGCATTCCCAAGTGCTGCCATACCAGATTAAAATGTAACTGGGCAATATTTAACAAAATAAAAAATTAAAATAAAACATAAACATTACATTTTAAAGCTAAGTCAATATGCAGCCACAGGGATCTTTACGTACAGATCAATGGCCCTCATTTTTATTTGAATTTTATTTGAAATGCTACACACAACTGCCAAAGGGATTTTTTTCCTAAAGCAAAGGTCTAATGATCATGTTATCTCTGTGCTCAATAAACTTCCTCTTTATTACCTCTAGGATCAAGCATAAACTCCTCTGTTTGGCATTTAAAGACCTTCACTGTCTGTGTCCAACCTACTTTTCCAACCTCATATACACTACTCGCTTTCAAGCACTCTTTTGTCCTGCCAAACTGGTTATCTTGCTGTTTCTCAAACAGAACATTCCCATTACTCTGCTCTGTGCTTTTAAAAGAAGCCAAGATCCATGCCTGGGATATACTCTCTCCTCACCCCTACTTCCCACAGTCCCTGTTTTCCTTCAAAACTCAGCTTGAGAGTCATTTTCTACATGAAGTTTCTCTTGATTCCCATCCTCTCACCCCCTTCCCCTGGCCAGTGCCTTCTCCCAAAATTTCCTTTTATTTATTTTGTATACATTTTGTCCAAACTTACATACACATAACTACCCTGATAGAATGTATACTCCTTGAGGACAAAGGCAGTTTTCACTTTTGTACTGTATCCCAGCATACTGCCTGGCACACAGTAAATGCTTAATATTAGATAAAACATAAATACAACATCCAATCTGACAAGATATACTATAATAACCTTATCATTTAATTTTCAATCAACTGAAATAATGAAGGGGCATTGTGATATACTGGAAAAAGTCTGGAATGAGGAATTAAAAGATTCTAGTCCTAGTTCCACTACTAACTGGATATGAGACTTCAAGCAAATACTTGAGCGTAACTCAGTTTTCTCTGGGAAAATGAGAATTCTACGCTCTATCAGCTTTACCTTTCAGAGGAGGATGGTTATGAGAATCAAGTGATATACTAGATGAGAAAGTACTTTCAAAAATTAGATGTTACAGAAATATAAAATACTGTTAACGATGCATGAACCTTTGTCCAGTGTATTATTGATGGACTTTTTTTCTGGGTATGGGTTGGCCTCAATGATCACCAAAATCCCTTCCAACACAGAACTAGTAATTTTCTTATAGTGAACCCTTAAAAAGTTTGCTTAGAAAAACAAATATTCAAATTTAGGAGAAATTATTCATGCCCTATGGGAGGGGTTTCTTAATACAGGGTCCATGAATTTTTTTAAAAAATATTTTGATAATTGCATTTCTATATAATTGGTTTATTGTATAATCCTATGTATTTTATGTAATTTATGTATGTAATATGTATGTACATTTTATGAATGTATTTACTTATGTAGTCCACAGGCTTCACCAGATTGTCAAAGGGGTCCAAGGCACAAAAAGAACTTCTATTCTATCGTACAAAATGAAGGGGTGGAAAAGTACTGAAAATAAAATCTCACTAGGTAAAGAAGAAAAAGTTCCTAATAATCAGAGGTATCCAAAAGTGGAATAGGGTGCAACTGGAGATAGTTAAGTTCCCTTTCCTTGGAGATCTGCAAACACAAGGTGGATGATCCCTCGTCCAGTGTGTTAGGGGTGCTTCTTTTTTCCTATAATGGTCACTTAAGTTCTTCCCAGCCCAGACCTCGCAATCCGGTGAAACTGAACCCTTAAAAAAGTATGCTCAGAAAAAGGAAGACCCACAACTAGAAGAAATGAAGTTTCCCATCAAACTGACTACACCATGGGCTCTCGGGTAGGGTTAGCAAGCCAAGTTTCATATGCTACAGCTTTTAGTGTTCTAGAATCACCACAAAGCATCTGAAAAACTCAGGTTTGCAAAACGTCACAGCTGACTTTTTACTAACTCCCATGTCCGCCGCCTCATCAGTCTCGCTGGACTAACAAACGGGAGCCCAAGGAAGGCGTTTAAAGGACTCGGCTCCCTCCTTCGTAAAGGGGCTTTTCTAGTTCTGAGCTGCAGAAGACAGAAGAGGGGGAGAAAGGAGAAGAGGAGAAAGGGGCCCGGAGGGAGGCCGTGCCGATGCCTCTTCCTGACGGGGAAGAGTGAAAGAGAAGAGGAGAAAGACGAGACCGGCGGCCAGACCCCCAGATGGGCCAGCGGCCCCGGGACTTACGCATGGAGGCCTGGACGGCGGGGCGGGTTCCCCAAAAAGGCGGTGGTGGTTTCACGGGCTGTCCCTGGGGCGGGCGGACAGGTTCCCTCCCCCGCCCCGACCGCGACGCTCCAGGCCTGCTGTCCCTCGTCGCCTCACAGAGATCCGAAAAGGGCTGGCCAGGCTGTCTCTGGACGCCCGGTGGCCAGACCCTAGCTCCAGTCCAGTCAGCAGTGACCAGCCCCGGTTGCCGCGGAGCTGAGGAGACGTGGCAGCGCGCGGTGATGACGTCAGCGGCGCGCCCGACAGCCGGCCCCGGAAACTAAACACACTGAGGGAGGCGGAGATCTCGGGGCTCCGGCCATCCCGGGCTCGCACTCCCCGCGCCTGCGTTCTGGCACGAGTGCGCGTGCGAGTAGAGGGCGGGACTCGTTCCCAGTGCTTACGCACCTGCGCAGTATTGTATCTTCCCGACTCGCAGTTTCCGGCGACGGTTGAGCCCCTGGTCTCATGGTGTTCCCTATGCCTTTCCCCATCCCCCCCGGGCGTTAGTTAAGTCTCTTATAATTATTAATATATATTTTTAAAACTTATTTCTTGCTGAACGCGTCTGAACGCTGTATGTCTGCCGTCGGAGGCCCAGCCTAGCCGAGCGCGGAGAGGCTCGTCACCAGAAGGTCAGCCCGCTGGGTGCTCCCCTTTTTTTTTTTTTTTTTGGCCGCGAAAACTATGAATCGGGCAGAACTACAAAATGGCCCCCCTTCCTATGACGGCCCCTCCTGCAGTGATGGGGGCCGAGGCGGAAGCGGAAAGGCGCAGAAAGGCCCCCAGGGCGCCAAGAGACCCTATATAAATATAGATTTAGCCATTGGGACTTTCAACGTGGGTTCCTTGTCCACTGATGAGTTAGTAGACACGCTGCTCGAGGAACTAAAAAACATACACATTGATATACTTGCTATAAATGAAACTAGACGTGAAGAAGAGGTTTCATCTGAATGGAAGGACGGTTGGCAGGTTCTCCTCGGAGAGGGGAATGAAGGAGTTGGTGGGGTTGGTTTCATGGTGGGCCCAAAGGCAACAAGGAACATAATTTCATGGTATACTTGGTCCTCTCGCCTCGCAGTGCTTACGATGAGGGTCAGCCGAGATGCCACCATGAAAATCATTGCTGCTTATGCACCAAGGTCCATAGCAGAGGAAGAAGAAGTAGATAAATTCTATGAGGATCTTGATAAAATCCTCCAAATTGAATCAGCATATACTTTGATACTTGGTGACTTCAATGCAAAAGTGGGCACAGGAGAGGAAGGGGAAGAGTATGTTGGAAGATATGGTTCTGGATCAAGAGATGAAAGAGGCCGAAGGCTTGTAGAATATGCAGAAGCCTCACACCTGTATATCATGAACACTTTTTTCATGAAGAGAGTAGGAAGGCGCTGGACGTGGTCCCCAGATGAAGTTGTAAAAGAAGAAGTTGACTATATTTTAACAGACAAGAAGCAACTGGTTACAGATGTGGCAGTCATTTCAGAATCAGTCGTCTGTATGCAGTCATATCATCGATTGGTTCGGGCAAAAGTTAAATTAAACACCAAATTAGAAGAAAGGATGAAGATGAAAAGAAGGCACTGTGTACGATTACAGCAGCTTGAAGAAGAACTGTTTCAACACACTGTGGAATCCCAAAACTGGGAAATGAACAGAAATAGAGACTATGATTCTGAATATGAACGGCATTTACTACAAAAGATTAATCGATGTAAAAAAATCATCACAATGAAGAGACCAAAAGAGCCCAGAAACCGCCTTAGCCAAGAAACACTCAATCTCCTTGCTAAGAGGAGAGACATGGCAGCTAGGGGTGATAAGGGCCCAGAATACAAGGCCATTTGCAAAACACTAAGGAAGAAGATGACTGAAGATTATGAACAGTATCGCCAAACTAGACAGCAAAAAGCAGTTGAAGAAAGAACAGTTGGTCATCAGAGAGGTTGGTGTGAAAACCAGCCAAGATATAGTTTCCAAAGAGGATTTGCAGAGAGAATTGGAAGGAGGACAGCAAACAGATGGGAAATAGAACATACTGTTCCAGGTCGTCCAGTAACAGCAACTTCCCAATCAGGAAGTAGTGGAGGTGAGCAGGGACCTACTGATCCAGAAGATCAGGGGGGTGCCCACCTCATTGAGACTGAAAAACTCTGAGAATTCTTTGCTTGACCTCAGGCTCTTCTTTTGGCCGTTATCCAGTTTTTCTGACCCTTGCTTTGGCCTTGGACTGTTAATTGTCTGCTTCCTTGGACTGTTAACTTGTTGCTGACTTCCTTACCTTGATACACAGACATCCCTTTATCTCTGGCCCTTCTGGATTGTACTTAACAACCTGGCCTTTGATTTCATCCACTGTGCATACAACCTTCTCTAACTCTGATCCTTCTTAAATTGACTCTCTTGTTACTTACCCTCCTTTCTCACTTATTTCAGACCCTTCCCTCCCAACTGTATCTAGGACATATTTGGATATTACTGAGTTAGAAATGAACCAATGGCCCTCACATCTGCAGAGGGCTGGGTCACCTTTTGTTTCTGATGAAAAGTTGCTGTATCAATGGCTTTGGAATATTCAGTTGCTATCAGGTAGTATGTTGTCATGTGTTTTTACCTTTTAAGGGGTCACCACTGGAAGTCAAGGGAGTAGTTATTCTCTCCTTAGTCCCTAAGGCATGGGGTAACCAGACTGGATAGTGGAAACCTATATGATCTGAACCTTACTTTCAATTTAATATTAGTAATGTGTTTGGTTTTTTTATTTTTATGGTAAGCCCATTTTTTAGGGTGGACCATGAAGGATTCCAGGGTGCTTCCTGAGGGAGTATGGGGGGTGACATTGGAAGTTCCACAGAGACTTCCATTTGAATGATATTAGGGGTTGAGGCCATTAATATTTCTACTTTCTCTTGACATGTACTTGAAACTCCTGATTCTGTAACCCTACAAAATGAGAATTTTTTAAATTATAAATGAAACTGTACTTGCTGTACTTCCAACTATACAAGTAGATAGAAACAGGGAAATGACAACTTGACTGTTCCTGTTAAAACCCCAGCACCCTACACCTCTCACTGGAGTGGTCAAGCTTCTGAAATTTCCTAAGGTGGGATAACAGCTAGTAGAGGACCCAACATAGACAAAGAATATCTACTGGCTGCTGTTACCATGCTGCAGTTGCCTTACAACACATCAGTTGGACACTTGCTAAATGTTGTGGAAAAGGACAATTTGGCCAACTGAACAATAGTTGGTGCTAACGGTTTGACTCTTTTTCACTTTGGTTCAGGTAACTACGTGGTGAGAGTTGGTGTGCAGGATGGGACCCATGTGGATTATATTTGTTATCTGCTATTTGGGCATTGTAAAGGATCCCTCAAAGTTCACAAAACAACCCTGTTCCTTACATTAACTGACTCCCAAGATTATGATTCTCCAGAATCACTTCTAGAGCTTGTAATTCTCACAAATAAAATCTTTTGTTCAGATATGAGTCTTTTAGATTGAAAAATAAGATGAAAGTGTTGGATGAAAAAAATTTTTTTTCCCAACAATTAGTGATAGGTTTCCTCTTTGCTTTCAATTAGACTCTGCTTCTGTTGCTGCTAGGTGATCAGACATTGAACACCTAAAAGAAAATACTTCCTTCCTCCCATTCCCACCTTATGCGTCACAGTTAAAAGTTGATTGCCTAGGAACACTCTTCTAGAAGCTACCTAATAACATTGAAAGGAATTGTTCAAACTTTCTTCCATTTGCCTGTTGTACCTCAATTTCTGTGTAAGGATAGGTAGAGTCAGGACTGGGGCTAGAACATTAGCAGGGCACCTCTGTGAGGATTTCTTGGTGTATCTAGTAGCCATTTACTACTATTTAGTAGTAGTTTACTATTGTGGACCGTTCATTCCCACCTTCCTACTGGGAAGGAAAAAATAATTTTAAAATTCTAATTGTAGCTCCTTTAGTTCTATGTGTTTTCCTCTCCCAGAATTCTGGGTCTAGAGAAAACTTGGCAGCCACTCATCCTTTGGTGGGCTAACAGTAGAGGCAGTCAAGTCTTTTCTGAGGCTTTGCATTATTATTAGGGCTTGTTTCCACTCACGTAACAAAAATCAGTCTTCCTACTAAGGAAACATGTAGGTTGTCCATTTTTAAGGCACCTATTCTCCAGGGCCACCAGAGTTGCACAATACTGTCAGCGTCTTGGTTTCTGTCTTTGGATGTGTCTAGATCATCAGGTCCAGATTATACTGGGCTTCTCCACCTACTCTTGGCAATAGGCGTAGGTGTGTGGGATGGGGGACTAGGGGAGAGGGCAGTCAGGGTAACTGTGGGTTTAGAAACCAGCTGGTTCCCTGCAATATCTAGGCAACTCTTCTTAGTTATCCTTTCTTCCCCATAAGTGGATATTACAGCCAAGATTCCCTCAGACCTCCTTTGTTTATGACTAACACCTGCCCTTTTGGAAACTTGGTCAGTTTCATTTCTGAGTATAGCTTATACCCTTATCTTGAGGAAGAATCCTACTTGAGTACACTAATTCTTCTTTGGAGAACTTTTAGGGAAAATTTAGTTCTCTTTTTCTCCCCCCTCTAACTCCAAGTGGGCAGGGTCACCTTGGTCTTATGAAAACTATCACCTAGATTCAAGGACACCCCAGATTTGTCTTATGTGCTAGATATATGACTAAAAGCTCAATGGACTTTGAGGTTCTCTAAGCACTATATAGCCAATGTTGCTATCAGTGTCTTACAAATCTCTTCTCTGGCTTCTCTGCATTAAGTATCTTTCTATTCACCTCAGAAAATCCCCATGGAAAGATCATGAAACCACGGTTTCTTTGCCACCTCAATAGCATAAATTCCACTCTTTTACTATTCTTGTATCTCTCAGTTCTAGTCTTGAATTTCAGGACTTCCAGTGACTTCCTAGCAATTCTGGAACTGCCAGTGTTAGTGTGACTTCTCTTGTCCCAGACCACCTCCAACAGATTTAGGGATTTGCTCACCCAATGGACTAAATTCCCCTCATTCTGGTTTTGTTCTGTTCTGTTTTGTTTAACCATCTCAGGCTTACTTTCAACCAAAACGGAAATTTGCTGATTGATTAATAGGTTTTTAGCGTTGACCCATATGACTACATAATCATTTGACCAGATCTTTCTCCCTCTTGCCCCCATCAAGGGAAAATAAGTAAATGTAACTGGTAGTGAGATCCTATTACCTAATAATTATTAATTATTCCCAATACACAGACCACCCTCAAAATTCACAAAAGAACTCCATTCTTTACAGACATTGTACTTGTTGCTTTGGTCCTGGGCTGGCATTGTTAGACTGGGCACCTGCTCAATTCAACTTTAAAAAAAATTAAGCATTTACTATGTTAAGTCAGGGTGCTGTATTGCAGAGGTGTAAAACACTGGATTTCAAGCCACAACACTCCTAAGTGTTGCCCAAACCAAATTAAAATGTAATTGGAAAATATTTAACAAAATAAATAAAAATACAAGAACATAGATTATGTTAATATATGGTTCACTAAGTCAGTATGCAACTCACAGGGATCTTTATATACACTTGAGTAACCTCCATTTCTGTTTGAGTTTGATACCATTGCTGTAGTGCGTAGAGAGCTGGCCTTGGAGAAAATCTAGGTTCAAGTCTTACCCCAGGCAACTATGACTTAATTTTTCTAGCAACTCTCTAAGATGCAGACCAGTTGCCAGTCTCCACTGGTAGGGCTAGTTTCCTCAACAAAAATTTCCAATATTAATGAAATCTCAGGTCTGGACCAATGAAAAATAAAAAAATAAAAAACCAAGGCATTGTGCTAGATGATGGAGAAAACAGAGACAAAAATGAGATAATCACTGCCTTTGAGGATCTTACATTCTATTGGAGATTATAATATGTGCACAAATATGTAAATACAACGTAGAGCATTAAAAATTAGGAAGATTAGAAAGGTCTTTAAGGAGTAGGTGGAGCCTGAACTAAGCCTTGAAGAAAACTTTCTAAGATGTTTAGTAAGAAAGTACACCTTCCAAACATGGGAGGAAAGACTGCAAATTTACAGATACACCAGATGGATGCCATGGGGAGTAATGGGAAATAAGGCTTAAAAAATAGTTTGGAGGCAGCTGGTCCTGGGTTTTAAATGTTCAAGTAAGGAGTTTGATTTTTGCCTTGGAGACACTAGGGAGCCATGGAAACTTCTTTAGCAGAGTAATGTTAGGTTCAGACTTGGGCTGTAGTAACATCTAGGTAGCATAGTATGTAGAGTAGCTAGATTGGGAGTCAAGAAGGCCTCAATTCAAATTATGCCTCAGACACTAGCTGTGCAATCCTAAGCAAGTCTAATATCTCAGTTTCAGTTTTCTCTTCTGTTAAATGGGGATAAATAATACCACCCAACTCAGGGTTGTTGTAAGGATTAAATAATATATGTAAAGTCCTTTGTAAACCTTAAAGCGTTATATAAGTGTAGCTATTATTTAGATAGATTGTTTTGACAGTTGTGCAGAAGATAAATTGGAGAGAAAAGAGACTAGAAGCAGGAATAACAATGAGAAGAGTATTGCAATAGTCCAGGAGAGGGGTGTTCAGAGCCTGAAGTGGGTGGTGGACTTATTGCAGAGAATGAGACCAGTGTGAGAGATGCTGTGGAGGAGAAACTAACAAGATTTCACAACTAAATTGATATGGAAGGTGAGAGACAGAAGAATCAAGGATGGTTCTAAACTGGTGAAGAAACTGTTGATTAGGAGGGTAAATATAAAACTTAAGTGAACATTGTCTTATATTTTACTATATTGCCTCAGGTAACTACCTCAATTCTACCTCTGTCATCTAGAAACAAATATATGTCATTTATCCATCTTACAGATACAAAATGAAGATTAGAAAAACTGTGAATGATAAAAGTAGCAAGAAAAACCTGAGAATGAAGTCCTGAAAATCTGGGGAAATCTCTGTTCAATCTTGCAAATACCCAGCCACACCTCCTAAGAAAAAAAGGTGTCAGTGCCACATATCAACTCAAGCACCAAAAAGTGGCACTTAATCCCTTTTTGTTATCAGTTGGCTATTGGCCCCTAAGTGATTTCAAAAAATGGTTCTCATTTCCCATGGCTTACAAACCAGTGATTGTTGGATAGTGGTGGTTAGGAGAGATCTTCTACCACTCTTGGAAAATAGTAGCTGTGAAAGTTGTAAGAATTTTAATCATTGCAATAACCAACCATTTCTCCAGGAATGCTGATGAAGTATACTACTCAACTTTTGACCGAGGGTTGATAAATACAAATTGCAAAAAAAGACATACATTCTTTTAAATGTGGCCACTCTGTGGATTCATTTTGCTTGATTTTGCATATTTGTTACAAAGGTTTTTTTTGTTTCTTTAGGTTTTTAATTGGGATGGAGAATTGGGATGAGGGAGGCTTAGCAATAGTAATGCAAAACAAGGAGCCATTTTAATATTTTTCTAAATTCACAGAAGAGAACAGAAGGAAATTCAGAAGAAGCACCGATAGGGCAGTTTTAAAAGTAACATAGATTTATATATACTTTCTTTTTTAAAGCAAGGGTATGTAATGATTCTTGATTTCATATAGAATCTTCTCTTCGTATTCTGCTTTATATGTGGAAGTGCTTTCTTTTTTGGTGTTTAAGTTGAGAATAATTTTTTTTTCCCAAAAAAACTCTTAGGTGAATTTAGCACACTGGGGCATAAGAGTATATGGGTATAGTGTATGAGAGGGGATTTTTTAAGTCTAGAGACCAGGACCAGAAGGAAAAGGTTGTCCTGTTTATAGGAAAAAGATCTGACAAGATGTTCTCTACAGGGTCTTCCTTTCCTTTTCATAAACAACTTATGGGAATAGATACATAGCAACCCTGAAATTATTCTTTGTTGACAGCTGTCTTTTTTATATGGAAAAGAAGGAAAGTAGAAATCCTGTAATATACTATGCATTCAACTGAATTAATCAAGAGAACCATGAAAAAGGGCTTTGTGAGAAACAGTGATAGGGATTAAAAAAAAAAATCTTCACAGGAACAGAAAAGGAAACAAATATGTTTATCCAAGATAGGGAACACAGACAAAACAAAAAGAAAAAGAATGCTTTTAAGTCCTTGCCTTGAAGAAAGATTGCTATGTAATTGCTACCCATGTTACATTTTAGAAAAGGTATATACAGTGTTACCTTTGACTTTTGTACATTTTCATGTTCTAACAGCTAAGTTAAGTGGAGAGATCTGCAAATAAATAGAACTATTGCATATCTCTGTCTCAGGAATGATTCTGTGTACTTCTCTTTATCCAAGGGGAGGAAGTTTTATTTTAAATGCCAAAATTTCAGTGGTTTAAAGCAAGAGTAATGAGGCTGATATATTAGAGCCCTGTGTCTGTAAAGGTAGAAAAGAATTCCACCAGAAAAAGAGAAACCACCAGAGTCAATTGGACTAAACATCCCCATCCCTGATGAAATTGTTTCTTGCTGAACAGATTCCCCTCAGTTTCCAGAAGGGGAAACACATCACCTTGGTTGTGACTTTCCTGGGGCCTCTTCTTAACTTGTAGACCTGCAAGACATGTGCATGTTCATAGTCAGGGCTTTCTGAACAAAATATAGCTCACATCACTTACTAAATGAAGTCGTGGTACTCTGTATTGAGTCTGAAAATGTTCTTATTCTGTAAACACAAGGGTGGCTAAGAACCCTTTACTTACATACCCCAAACTCTCCAAGCTCCAGTAATCACAAACATTAGCAACTATTAACATATATTCCTATTTTCTCATCTCTACAAAATTGTTATTTAGAAAAAGTTTTATTCCATTTATTTTTACATTAGTCATACTCCTTTATTGAGACCTGCTTTGCAACAAAAATAGTTAAGTAAAACTAATTAATGCCATAACTACATCTATAGTCCACCGCCATTCTACTGAAAGGATGGAAGTTTGTTTCCTGTCTGTTACCTGGGAACAAGATTAGTCATTCTAGTTTTATGTTTCGCCTCCTTTTAGTGCTCTTTTTGGTTAACATTAGTCATATATGTATATATTTATTGTTACATGGCTACATTAGTCATATGTGTCATAACCATGACTAGTTCTACTTCATTTTGTATTAGTTCATTAGGTTTTCCTGTGTTTCTCTTAATTTTTGATATTTATCATTTCTTTCAGTATAATATACATTACATTCACATACTATTTATGTTTAGCTATTCCCCAATCAATGGGTACCTACTTGTTTCCAGTTGCTACCACAAAAGGTACTGCTTTGAAGTTTTGTTATATATATATATGGAGCCTTTCTTCTGTCTTTGCTTTCTTGCAGGTGTATACTCATTAGTAGGATACTTGGGGTCAAAGGGTCAGTAGTTTAATGACCTTTCTTGCAGGGTTCTAAATTGTTTTCAGGAGTGATTGGACAATACATAACTCCAGTAGCAGTACATTAGTGTGCCTATATCTGTCCTCCAATAATGACTATTCCTGGGGCAGCTAGATGGTATAATGAATAGAACTCTGGCCTTGGAGTCAGGAGGACCTGAGTTCAAATCTGGCCTTGGACACTTGACACCTACTAGCTGTGTGACACTGGGCAAGTCACTAAACCCAGATTGCCTCACCAAAAAGCAAAAAAAAAAAATAATAATGACTGTTCATCTTATCACTTTTACTAAGAGGCCTTGCAGTTAGAGAGATTTGGGTTAAAGTCCTGGTTCTGACATACAGTGACTTTGTGACTATCAGCTAATCATTTAATCTCTCTGTGCCCCCAGATAACTCCTTAATAAAAGTTACAGAAGATTTACCAAATTTGATTGATAAAGACTTGGACCAAAATACCAAAGAAATCATAGATCTGGACCCCCACAAAAATTATCTTTGCCATTATCATGGGTGTGGAATAAAATACCCAGAGGTGTTCTAATCTGTATTTCTCCTTATTGTTAGCAATTTTTTCACATAATTGTTGATAGTCTACAATTCTACTTTTGAAAACAGTTCATATCCAGCCAAGCTGAAGTAGTAGGACACACTGAGAGAGGAACACCCTAGTGAGCCTTCCCTTATAACAAAAACAAATAATGGATACAGTGAACTTCTTGGACACTATTCTTCTAACAACATATGCAACATTCAACCCACATAGTTCCCCATGACAGAGAAAGAAGAGTGGTGCATTACTTAATCTCTTTTCCAGGATAAAAATTGGAAATTATTGATCAATAAGCATTTTCAAATACCTGCAATGAGCCAGGTACTGTGCTAATCATTTTTATTGCTGTTACTCATTTGTTTCAGTTGTGTACAATTCTTCGTGACCCTATTTGGGATTCTCTTGGCAAAGATAAATGGAGTGGTTTGCCATTTCCTTCTCCAGTTCATTTTACAGATGAAGAATAAGGTTCATCATTAGGGATACAAAAACACAAGTAAAACAATCCTGGCTCTCAGAGGCCTTGCATTCTCTCAGGGGAGACTATATATACATATATACACATATATATGTATATACACACACATACATGTATATGTACACGTGTATATGTACATGTGTATATGTATATATATGTATATGTACATATGAGTAGATACAGAATATCTGTAAAATGAATACAAGGTAGTTTCATGAAGGAAGGATACTAGTGGCTGGGTCAGCTTGTAAAGAGATTTAAATGTCAAACGGGAATTTATATAAGATCCTAGAGCCACTGAAATTTGTTGGGTAGGGTGGTGAGATGGTTAGAATTACGCTTTAAGAAAATTATGTTGGTGGCAGAATGGAGGATGGATTGAGTAGGGAGAAATGATGTAGGGAGACCAAATAGGAAGCTGTTACAGTATTCCTGTTGACAGGTAATGCAGGTTTGAATTAGGATATATACAGCGTGGGGGGGAAGGAAGGGAATGTATGAGAGATGTGGAGTAGAAGTGACAAGAATTGGCAACTAATCGAATATTTGGGCTGAATGAAATTAGGAAACCAAGGTTATGAATTTGGGTAACCGAAGTATAGTGGCACCCTTGAAATAATAGGGAAATTCAGAAGAGGTAAGGAGGTTTGTTTTGTTGTTACTGTTGTTTTTGGAGGGAGAAGATAAGTTCTGTTTTGGATGACATGTTTAGTTTGAGAAGCCTGTGGAACATCCAATTTAAAATGTCCATTAAGTAGTTTGTGATGTAGGACTAGAACTAAAGAATGAGATGAGATTAGGGTTGGATGTATAGATTTAGAAGTCAACTGCATAGAGATGATGATTAAACCATGGAAACTGATGAAATTGCAATGTGAGAGAGTATAAAGGAGAGAACAGAGCCTGGTGGTACGATTACAAGTAAATGGCTGTGACATTGGTGATGATCCAGCAAAGGTGATTCAGAAGGAGTGGTTAGGTAGGAAGAAAACCAAAAAAGAGCAATTATCTTACAAACTCAGAAGCCAGAAGGAGAGTGTTGCCAATTGTGTTAACTGATACAGAGAATAATAATAGGGATTATGAAGATGCTGCTGGATTTAACAAGACCTCAATGATGATTTGGGAGAGAACATTTTCAATTAAGTGATAAAGTCAGAAGCCAGATTCAAGAGGTTTTAGCAGAGAATAAGAAGAAAGTTCAACGGCACTTGATTCAGTTTTTTGGTGTGTTTTTTTTTTGTTTTACATCATTATACTTATTGTGTATATTGTTTCCTTGCTTCTATTTGTTTCATTCTGTATTCATCTTCCTATGTTTTTCTGAATTCTAAAGAATTCATCATTTCTTACAATTACATGATATTCTATTATAGTTCAGCCAGTTCAAGTTGCTCAGCCATTTTACTAGTCAATGGACACCCACTTTATTTCCAGTTCTTTGCTACTCCCTAAAAGTGTTGCTGTGCCTAGTTTTGGTATGTGTATGGCCTTTCCTTCTGTCTTTGACCTCCTTAGGGTATATGTTCAATGGTAGGATTTCTGGATCAAAAGATATGAATAGTATAGTCATTTTTCTTGAATAATTCAAAACTATTGGACCAGTTCTTAGCTATACCAGTGATGTATGACTGTGCTTGTCTTTCTGTACTCTTCCAACAATAATTTTATTTCCATCTCTTGTAATTTTTACCAGTTGATTGGTTGTGAGGTGAAATCTCAAGTGTTGTTTTCATTTTCATTTTGTTGATTTGGAGCAATCTTTCAAATGGTTGTTAATAGTCTATAATTCTTCCTTTGAACTGTTTGTTCATCACCTTTGATTATTTGTCTGTTGGGGAATGACACTTGGTCTTGTATATCCTGGATATGTGATTTTTTCAGAAACATTTGACATAAAGTTTTTTTTCCCTAGCCTCACATTTTATCCCTTATTCTAGCTCAATTGATTTTTTTCATGTAAAAGTTTAAAAATTTTTCTTTTATCAAAATTGTCTCTTTTCTTTAAGTGGAAGCATTATATAGTAGATAATATTCCAGGCTTAAAGCTGAAAAGACCAGCATTCAAATCTCACCTTGGAGAGTAACTTATCCTGAACAAGTCATTTAACCTCTATGTGTCTCAGGTAACTCTCTCAGATTTATCTAAGTCATAAACCAGTTATTGGTCCTGGTGGAAAAAGATTCCACATTTGCACTTCCACTGAGGCTTTAAAGCACAGATCTTTTATGTCCACCTCTCTGCCTTATTAGGTTAAGAATTCCTCCCTCCAGTTATTGTTGCAAAAAGCACATCCCATTTTCTTCTCATTTTTCTGAACAATGTATTTTTTAAAAATACTTAAGTCATGTATGCATTTGGAATATATTGTGGTATATGATATAAAATGCTAATGTAAACCTAATTCTATGTAAATGCTTTCTATTTTTCTAAGCAGCTCTTATCAAATATAGAGTCCTTCCCCTAGTAGATTATGTTCTTGAATTTACTGAATACTACCCTATTGTTCTGGGTTGCTTCAGGCTTTTGGTCATCCATTCTTTCCCACTAATATACTTTTTTATTCATTAAAGACCACAAGAGTTATAATTGTTACTGCTTTATAATATAGTTTGGGATCTAGAAATGCCGTTTCTACTTTCATTATTTACCTTGAGATTCTTGACTAAAATAAAGAAATATGTGAATTCACAATAGAGAGAAAATAAGAGATTATTAGATACTAGTACATATACTTCATATTCTAGAAAACCTGAAAATCTAAAGAAAATGTATAACTGTCTACAAAAGACGTAAAATGCCAGAATGAACAAACCATAAAATTGAGATCCTAAATAATCCAATAATAAAAAAAGAAAGTGAACAAGCCATAAATGAACTACCAAAGGGAGTGAGGGTGGAGGCATGACCCTGCTTCAGACAGATTTACAAGTAAATTATATAAAATATTTAGATACAAGTTACTACCCATGATAAAAAAAAACATTATTTTCAATTAATTGGGAAAGATAACACTTTACCAAATCTATCATAAGACAAATACAGTCCTACTACTCAAACCATGAAGGGACAAATCAGAGATCAAGAATTATGGATCAATCTCATTAATGGATATTGATGCAAAAACTAAATAATATCATAGCAAAGATACTACAGCAATATAAGATGTTTCAGAATGAATATGACTGAGTTGAATTTATGCCAGAAAAAAAGGGTGGTACAACATTAGGATAAAAATTTACACAATCATCTAAACCAGAGGTATCAATCATGTGACCTG
The DNA here is from genome assembly GCF_900497805.2 of Vombatus ursinus. Lineage (NCBI taxonomy): Eukaryota > Metazoa > Chordata > Mammalia > Diprotodontia > Vombatidae > Vombatus > Vombatus ursinus. Next base: position 30,495,614 of record NW_020941197.1, read on the forward strand.
TGAGGAGGGAAGCAAATTAATATGTAACTGCGAAATATTAACAAAATAAAAACACAATAAAACATAGGTTATATTACATTTTAAAACTAAGTCACTATGCAGCCTATAGGGATCTTTGTGTGTGGACTTGTGGCCCCCATTTCTATTTGAGTTTGATACCACTGATCTAAACAACAGAAAACATAAGATTATAGTGCACAGAAGAAAACCTTTGAAAATACAGCACTCATTTATGCTAAAAGAGAACTAAACTAAAAAGCATCAACATGGGTTAACCTCAGAGTTTTTTTTTAAAGCATATATAAATATATGTATTTTAAAAAGCATATATGTGTGTATATATATATATAAAACATTATTTTCAATGGAGAAATGTTGGAATCTTCTCCCTTTGCTTTACTGTTATTTGCCTTACTTCAGAAGATAAAAGCAGTAGTGCAATAAGACAAGAGAAATAAAGGCACAGGCATCAGTTAAGAGGAGACTCAGATTTTGCCTAATTTAAGGAGACATGAAGGAGATACATTTAGAAAGCTTCAGGAAATCAGCTAAAAGATCTAATCGAGATTACTTTTACGTTTAGCAGAGTAGGTAAGATGTGAAATAAATCCATAAAAATCATTAGCATTTCAGTAAAGTAATATAAAAACCAGAAGGGAATAACAAACACATTTCATTCAAAATAACTGTAAAATTCATAAAATATTTGGAAATTAACCTATCAACAATTACAAAAAACTTTAGTGAAATAAAGAAAGACAGATAATTGGAGGAATATTCATGTTAGGTCCATAATAAAAATGACCACATGTGGCATGTGAAAGATGAAATGACTGAGGAAAACAAAGGTTCAATCTTCAGAGCATATCAATTTATTAAGCAAGGCATGCCTATTGCCCAAAAAATCGAGACCAGACCCTTTCCTCAGCTTAGGGCTGGACCTCAAATATCAGGAGTGACAGACTTTTATACATTAAAAATAAGGCCAATTAAGGAAACAATATTAGGTAATCTGATTTCTAGTATCTGTAAATAATCAAGGGAACATGAAAACAATAACTGATTGATCAGAATGGGGCCAGTTTTCAGATAAGACACATGGGTTGTTTGAGATGTACAATTGTGAGTAAATTCCTTGTATCGTTCTTTGGATCTGACTGAGTATCTGATCAGCATAACCTCCTAGGTCCTTGGTTAAAGGTTTCTAAATAGCAGGGAGAGGAGGCCCCTCGCCACGCAGGGCTAGGTTCAAACAATGCAATAAGATTTTCTCCCAGTTCCCACAATTGAATAAAGTTTTTTTGTAAGAAAGAAGTTGAACTAGACATATAATTGAATAGAAACTAAGCTAGTTCCGGAATTGAGTCACAAGATAGGGTCAATGTGGTTCACTCGATTCCCAAAACTACTTGCTGTCCTTGCTGGCTTGCCCACTTCCCCCATATATCAAAGAGGGAAAATTTAGGGGATTAGGACCGCAAGTGGTTAATTGTGACTCCATCTTGTGACTCAATTTTAGAGCTAGCTCAGTTTCCTTTCTATTCAATTATGGGTCTAGTCCAACTTCTGTCTTTTGAGAAAACTTTATTCAGTTGTGGAAATTGGGAGAAAACTTTATTGCATTGCTTGAACCTAATCCTGCATGGCTTGGAAACTGGATCACCTCTCCCTGCTGTTTAGACACCCTTAAACAAGTACCTAGGTAATACTGACCAGAAACCTAGTCAGATCCATCTATTGATGAAAGGAGTTTTCTCACAATTGTACATCTCAAGCAATTCATATGTCTTCTCTGAAAACTGGCTTCATTCTGATTAATCGATTATTGTTTCCATGTTCACTTGATTGTTTACAGACATTTTGGGGAGTGGCACACCTCTTTTTCTGATTTCAGGGAATTGCATTGGTTCACTCTCCACCTCCCAACTTGGAAAGTCCCTAATGTTTCATCCAATTAGAAATCAGATTTCCTAATGTTATAGTTTCCTTTTAATTAATTGGTCTTCTTTGATTAATTGTTTTTAATGTATAAAAATCTGTCTTCCCCTGTGTTTGGGGTCCAGCCCTAAAGAGGAAGGGTTCTAGTCCCGATTTGCATATATTGCAATTGCATGTAAGCAATTGGTATATATTGCATAATAAAATTGATATGCTCTAAAGCTTACAACTTTGATTTCCTCAGTCATTTCATCTTCCACACACCACACATGCTACCAAAATTAATTTTCAGATTTCGTGCTATCTCATAAGTCTATCAAGGGGTTGCTTTATAAAACTAGAAAATCTTTACGTGAATGGTTTATGCATGCAACAAGGATTTTCTCAGCATAAACATGAGAAGAGAACAGATAGGCTTTTATAGGTATTATGTTTTTTAACAGTAGATCACATTTTTATGATCACATAACTGAGAAGTGTTGAGAATGTAGCACCATGCTGTTTTTATCATTTACTGAGTTCAATAAAGATTTTTACTTGGAACAAAATATAGCATAAGGCTCTTCAAAAAAAGGTGTTTCTCATATATGTTAAGATTATACACAGTGGTGTGCTGGTTAATATTTAACAACTGTTTCTCTTGGAGGAAAGTGTACATACAGCACACTTTTAAGTTTAACATGCATTATTAACATTTTCTCCAACACTTTTAAGTGTAGACAATCAACAAAATAATAGTATAGAGTTAATTTTGACCCACTGAGTACAGGCATTATTTGATGTGTTAAGTAGGGAAAGGTATCTTTGTGAAAAGTATTTACTGGTCTCATGGGAGATGCTTTGGTTCAAAGAAAATTGATTTCCTATTGGTAAGGTTCCATATTCTTCTAAATGAAAGTGGCATCATACTAATTTTATCAGGCCCTAGAACACTACAAAAACTCCTCACTGAAAATCTACAAGAATTCTAAAGAGATAGGTCTAACCACCAGTACTAGAAAAATAAAGTAGAGGAAAAATTCACTCAGCTTAGGACATGCACCTGGATAGGCAGCTCATTAAATTAATCCATCAGTACATTTAATTAGCACCACAGGTGAATGCCCTGATCCTTGATTTGAGTAAGAGAAAGAAATCAAAATTGGTTGCATTTGGGAAACTGCAGTCCTTTCAATGATCCCAAAGTGTTGACCATTGCTAAAGCCTATCTCTTTATCACCAAAATTCTGTCAGTCATGCTTTATTCTTATGGATTATAGAAAATATGATCTCAGGAATTAAAATGACAGAAAATCCTCAGGGCAATGGAATACATTTGATGAGCACCGAGAAACACCTCTAGTTCAAAGCTTCAGTACCTTTAACTTAAACTATTGAAATAGCATCCTAATTAGTCTTAATCAGTCTCTCTGGTCTCCAATATATTCTCAATACATCAGCCAAAGTGATATTACTAAAGTGAAAGCCTGATCAAGGCACAGGCCTCCTTAAAAAGTTCCAGAGGCTCTATTCCCTCTAGGATAAAATCCACAATTCTTTGTTATTCAAAGTCCTTCATAACCTAGCTGTAGCCTATCTTTCCAGGCTTACTGCACCATACTTAAACACACATTCCAGGTAAACTGTTCTAAGTACAGAACATTCTATTTCCCTCTTGTGGGTCTATATGGAGAGCAGAGAGGAGAGTAACTATGCCCAGGTACCCAATGCCTGAAAAGTATTTCCTCCTTAGCTCCTAGAGTCCCTGCCTTCCTTTGAGACTCAAGTGCTACTTGCTAGTGAAGCCTTTTGTGAATTACTTTCTCCCTTACCTGCTGAGATAGGTAGGTGACACAGTGGATTAGAGGGATAAACTTGGACTCAAGAAGACCTGACTTCAACTCAAGCCTCAGACATTTAGCAGTTGTGTGATCCTGGGCAAGTCACTTAACTACTGGCTGCTTCAGGAAAATGGGGATAATAATAGAACCCATCTCCCAGGTTTCTTGTGAAGATACTATTGAGATACTATTTGTAAAGATACTATTTGTATCTCCGGTATAGTATCAATACTATAGTATACTTACTATAAGTAAGTATACTATAAGTAACCGATCGTTAGAGCTGGGAGGGGCGTCTGAAGTCACCTGGTTTCCCCCTCTCTTTTTGAGTGGTCGGTGCCCCACGGACATGACGGGACTTGGTCCGTCGCACAGCGAGCGGGCAGCAGAGCCGGAGCCCAGCGCTGACCCCCTGCCAGTCCCTGGGTCAGCCTGCCTCCCCGAGCACTTCACTGGGGGGAGGGTCATAGAATGAGTGTGACCAAAGGAGCGCAGAAAGCAAAGGAGCCGGTGTGAAACGTGGTTCCGTGTGGGCTGGGGTAGTGCTTGGGAGCTGTAGGGTCCACGGAAAGGGTAACGAACTCCCCAGTGCCCAGGACCCCCGGGTGAGATGAGCAGATTGGTTACCCCGGGACCCCAAACGCTCGTGGCCTTGCTGCTGTGCTCTCCTCGGCCATGGATCTGTCGGGGGCCGCTAAGCTAGGCGCGTTGATACTATTGTATACTATTTGTAAATACTATAGTATTTACAAATGAGATACTATTTGTAAAGTGCTTTGCAAACCTTAAACCATTATTAAAAAAAAAATTGTTGTTCAGTTGTGCCCTAATCTTTCTGACTTCATTTGAGGTTTTCTTGGCAAAAATACTGGAGTGGTTTGCCATTTCCTTCTCCAGCTCATTTTACCAATGAGGAAACTGAAGCAAACAAGGTTGATCTAGTAAGCGTCTGAGGCCAGACGAAATAAAAAATGCCTTCCTAACTCTAGGCCCAACAGTCCATCCACTGTGAGACCTATTAGATTATTATTATCAGCCTCCTTCTTCATCAAAATTACCTTGTTTTTACTTTGTGTGTATATTTATTTATTCATCCATTCATTTATTCACATGTGCACATGTTGTTTCTCCCTGTGTGTAAACTTTAGGTCAGGGAGGTTTCATTGTCTTTTTGTCCCCAATATCTAGTACAATGCCGAGCACATAGTACATGCTTAATAAATGGTGATTAATTAATATGGAGGTTGACGCAGAGGGGAGAGTCAAGGATAACTCTAGAGTTGTGACCCTAAGAGGTTGGGAAGTATGGTGATGCCAACAGTAGGGAAGCTGAATGCATGCACGTGCACTTGTGGCAGTGGGGGTGGAGGTGGTCAGAGATGGCTAGAGGGAAGCTGCATATGCTCATTCCTCCTGGCTTTGCAAACTGCTAGGTCTCCAGCGTCTTTAGCTCCCTTGTCAGCTTCGTAGCACTGGAGGGGAGCTCGGAGGAGCGAGCCCAGATGTGCCCAGTTAATCAGTTACTTCTGGGTGGAATCGCGATTGTCTACATCCCCCACGAGCCAGCTGGAAGGGCGGGGGGGACCCAAAACTCAGCAACCGAATAGTCCTCCACCAGTCCACAAACTCGGGGCTCCAGAGGAAGCCCCCTGGTCCCCATCTCTGTGCGGGCAGAACGCAGCCCCACCTGGGCCGGCCCCCCGCCGCCATCTTTGTACGGGGCAGCGCTTCCGCCTGGGCCACGGGAGGGGTAGGGGGCTCTCTCCGATGGCGCCGCGGCCGCCCTCGTGGTGGCTGTTGCGGGTGCTGATGGTGCTGCTCCCGGCGACGCGGACCAGGCAGGACTCAGGTGAGCGCCCCGGGGGAGCTCCGTGCTCGCCTGGCCGGGTTCGGCGTGAGGAGGAGGGTCCCAGCTGTTTCCCGCCTCCATCTCTTTCTGCACCGGGGCTGGAGGCTGCGGGGGCTGCGGGCAGGGAGCTGGCGGCCAGGCTGGGGCCGAGGGGCGGGGTCCGGGGCTGGGGCAGCGCAGTCCCGGAGTCACCGATCGTTAGAGCTGGGAAGGGCGTCTGAAGTCACCTGGTTTCCCCCTCTCTTTTTGAGTGGTCGGTGCCCCACGGACATGACGGGACTTGGTCCGTCGCACAGCGAGCGGGCAGCAGAGCCGGAGCCCAGCGCTGACCCCCTGCCAGTCCCTGGGTCAGCCTGCCTCCCCGAGCACTTCACTGGGGGGAGGGTCATAGAATGAGTGTGACCAAAGGAGCGCAGAAAGCAAAGGAGCCGGTGTGAAATGTGGTTCCGTGTGGGCTGGGGTAGTGCTTGGGAGCTGTAGGGTCCACGGAAAGGGTAACGAACTCCCCAGTGCCCAGGACCCCCGGGTGAGATGAGCAGATTGGTTACCCCGGGACCCCAAACGCTCGTGGCCTTGCTGCTGTGCTCTCCTCGGCCTTGGATCTGTCGGGGGCCGCTAAGCTAGGCGCGTTGAGACAAGCATCCAAACGCTTGAGGCTTAGTTGATGTTTTTATTCAAAGGATTTTGAGAACAGAGGGCAAAGGGAAAGAAGCGTTAAAGGCTGGTAGGAGTTTGAATAAATGTCTGTGGTTCTGTGATTCAGTGTGAAAACGAGAATGAGAGGGCGTGTGTGAGATGAGAAGGCTTGATGTTTTTCTGGCGAATGGAGACATTTAGGACCTGTGGAATTGCTGGAGGAAAATGATGCATAACAATAGTGAAGAATCTTTCCTCCTACCTTCCCTACCCAGCTAAATATTTATAGGCTCATAAATTTAGAGCTGGAAAGGGTCTTAGAGTCATCTAGTTCAAGGCTTTCACTTCATAGATAAGAAATCAGAGAATGAGAGAAGTTAAATGATTTGCCCAAGATCACACAGATAAAGGGTGGGATTTGAACCAGGGTTCCTGGATTCTAAATCCCAACCCTACATGTTTTGGCTATCCCTCACCTCTGTGCAGTTGCGTTAGTTAGCAGGGTGGTAACTGGGCAGTGGACAGAGTGCTGGACTTGGATTCTGATACACCCGAGTTCAAATCCAGCCTCTCACTAGCTATGTGACACTAGAGCAATATTAAGCAACCTTCCTTGCTTTCCTGGAGCTTCTAATCTAGTTTAATAGACAAGAGTGGAACACAGGAAATAGAAGACAATATTGTACGATAAATAACTAAGTGTTGGATCATATTTCCGTAGCTCACAGGAGGGAGGGATAACCTGTGAGAGGCAGAGAAAGGCCTCATGGAGAAGGTGGGACTTGAGCTGAGTCTAGAAGGCTATAGGGTAGGGAAAACACTTAACTTCTGTCATCTGTAAAATGAAGATTGTAATAGTACCTACCTCCCAGGGTTGATACGAAAACTAGATGAGAATAACTTCTGTAAAGCACTTTGCAAACCTTAAAGCACTACATTATTATTACTGTTATTGTTCATCTAGCTTTGACTTTCCTTCTTTAGGCCCAAAGTGGAAGGGATTCATTGAACAAATTAACAAGTCTGTAGAGAACTACCAGCCATGTCCAAGGGAAAACTGCAGCTGTCACCTTAGGTGAGTTTTCTTTCATGCTGCTTATTGCCTGGCAGATTTTGTTCCTTGCCCAAATATTGGTTGTGATGTTTCATGAATAGGTCATACATATGTTCCGAGCTTAATCTCTTTGGAGATTTAGAATCCATAAATGGAGATCAGAATGTCTTTTCAGGTAACTTTTAATAAAGTGCTAGACAAGCCTCAAAAATGAGTGTCTTGTTTTCATTTGGTATTTATTATTAGTGTGGATCTTAGAAATTATCTGTTTCAACCCCCTTATTTTTACAAATGTGGAAACCCAGGCCCAAGGGTTTAAGTCATTTGCCCAAGGTGACATAGCTAGTAAGTGGCAGAACCCATATTTAAATCCAGGTCTTCTGACTCTTAAATCCAAATACTCTGAATCTAGAACTTAATACCTAGTAGTATAGGGATAGTAGGATAGGGAACTTCTCAGTATTTGGGCACTTAGCATCCTTTTATCCACTCTTAGGCAAGTATCTTTCAAAAGATTTAAAACAGGAAGACTGTATTATCCTCACCTTTTCAGAGAGAGGGGAGAAAATAGTTTTCTTCTGGGTGAGTTATTGTGACTATCTCATTCAGAATTCAGTCTCTTAAAATTTGATGAGAGCTGTGACCAGTGGATTACCCTTTGTTTCTTTCTTTAACAACAACAAAAAAAAAGATCAGGCATTTAACGTTTAAATATGCAAGAGGTAGATATAGATTCAAAAGGCCTGCATTCAAAATGATGCAGGCTTCCAGTGTGACTATGACTATGGGCAAGTCACTTCACTGCCCTCTATCTCAGTTTCCCTGTAGTAAAATAAGGAGTTGGATTAGATGACCTCTAGGGTCCCTTCCAGCTCTAAATCTAAGATCATAAGAATGATCTTGCTTGCTTTCCTGGAGCTTCTAATCTAGTTTAATAGACAAGAGTGGAACACAGGAAATAGAAGACAATATTGTACGATAAATAACTAAGTGTTGGATCGTATTTCCGTAGCTCACAGGAGGGAGGGATAATCTGTGAGAGGCAGAGAAAGGCTTCATGGAGAAGGTGGGACTTGAGCTGAGTCTAGAAGGCTATAGGGTAGGGAAAGGCATTTTAGAATGGGCTACGAGGTTCAGCTGCAGGGTGGGGGAAGGACCATAAATAGGTTTGCTTTTTATTTGTATTTGGCTTTAAAGTTATATTTATCATCTAGCAGCCCTTAATTTAGGGGTTCTTACCCTTTTGTGTTTCATGGACCCCGTGGGCAATACCTCTTCTCAGAATAATGTTTTTAAATGCAGAAAATAAAATACATAGTATTACAAAAGAAAACAATTTTTATTGAAATGCAGTTATCAAAATATATTTCAAAAGTTCACAAAGCTGGAGTTAAGAACCCTTACCTTAATAGGAGAAAAGTTATATGCATATGAAACACTGGCTTTGTGTCCTTTCCCCTTCCTCATTGCAGTCTCTAATCCTAACTCCAATATTCAGATTCTCAAATGGTTTGTGATTTTAATGTTTCCTCTAACAGTGCTGATTGCAGTTTATCTGTGCCTGCCCATCCTGTGCTATTCCTCTTTATGTGCTCCCAAAAGTTCACCACTGGATCTATCCTGTGTGCCAGAGGTCCTTTTTCTACTAGTTACAAGACCAGTGGAATATTTGAGCTGTCCACTTGCCATCCCTACTTATACCAAATGACAGCAAGTATTAAAAGTGGGAGAAGACAAAGTGGTGTCTTCCCCACAGTTTATACCCATTGGTGATTTTCATTCTTTTTCAGTGTCATGGAGAAGGATTTGGCCCCCTTCGAAGGAGGCATCTCTAAAGAGGTGATAGCCAGTGTGGTTAGCCGGAAATTAGGGACACACTATCAGATTATCAAGAACGAGTTGTACAGAGAACATGATTGCATGTTTCCTGCAAGGTAAGAGACATATAGAATATATTTTTCTATCTTCTGGCATTGACACACATTTTATTATAGATAAACCCAGTTTCTGTGAACTGTCCTCATATTTCACTGATTCCATAAATAGTAACTAGCATTTATGTTTACAAAGCATTTCCTTTGATTTATCACTTTATCACATCATAGTGCTTGGCATATAGTAGGTGCTCCATAAATATTTGTATTATAAGTGAATAAATCGTCTCATTTAGTCCACGTGACAACTCTGTAACCTAGGTGGTATAAGTGATTCTTATTTTTTGGGTGAGGAAACAGGCACAGAGAAATTAAATGACTTGTTCCAGGTCACTCAGCCAGGTAGTAAGAGGCAGAGCCAGAGCTAGAACCCAGAGTTTCAGAATACACAGATCACTCCTTTGGCTGATTTCCTTTTCCTTCCAATTTATTCTCTACTCTTCCTCACCTTCAGTTCTTCAGCACCCTGTGATTTCATTGGTCCACCGATGCGCAGTGCAGCTCTTATCACTTAATAGGTTTCAGAACTTTTTGCTGCTAGAAGCATTCTAGTCTAGTTTGTAATTCTACCTGTTCCCATCCATACAGAAAATATCTGCAGGATGTTGACTGACCAGACATGGCAAGCAGGCATCCAAAGGAACTAACAGGAGAGGGTCAGGCTAAAGAAGTGTGTAAAGTACTGAAAAAGAGTAATTGAAGGTTACTCTATGGTGACCCATGGGCATAACTGAAGCTTCATTGATTTTCAGCAGCAGGCCTGAGTCAGCATGCCAGCAAATTGGAGATCAAGGGGCAACTGGGTAGCAGGATAGGTCTTTGAGTGTGCCAGGCCTCCATCAGGTGAATGGGTGTTAAGAAGGCCTCTATTGAGTGGATAGATGTCAAGAAACATCCTGAGCTACAAACCAAAAAGCTGTCTCTTACTTGGGCATCTATCCTTTTTTGGGGGGGGGCTAGGCAGTGGGGTTAAGTGACTTGCCCAGGGTCACACAGCTAATAAGTGTTATGTGTCTGAGGTCAGATTTGAACTTGGGTTCCATGGCTGAATCCATGGCTGGTGCTCTATCCACTGTGCCACCTAGCTGCCCCTGGCATCTTTCCTTTTTCAAAAAACCTTGAACAACTTTTGAAACTGCAGAAACTGGAGGGCATAATAATCTTTCTTTAAGGGCCCATTTTCTCAAAAACATATTTCTCTCTTTTGTAATGTTGTGATATGAACTACTCTACCCTTTGTACACTTAAATGTCTCTTGCTATTTTAGAGAATGAGATGAAAGTAGGAATAACTGGCATGAATAATGGTACAGAAATAAGATGTACTAAAGGGCTTATTTGGAGAAAATTGTCAAGGTATTTTAAGCAGACAGTGGTTAGGGGCAAGAGAGAAAAGTTGGCCTTGGAGAAAAGTTGAAAAAATGCACCTTCCTTTCTTCTTTGCAGAAGTGGAGGACTGTAGATCTGGATTATTACATATATTGTCAGACTTGACTGATAAATTTGTTTCTGCTGGATATTTTATATTTATATATATATATATATATGTATATGTATATATATATATACACACACACACATACACATATTATGTATAGTGTGTGTATGTATATGTGTGTGTATATATATATGCATGCATATACACTGTGTGTTTGTGTGTGTGTATGTGTGTGTGTGTTTTGAGAATGGCTATTCTATCTCACCCCAGGTGAAAGTAGACCAGGCATTCACAGACCCAGTCCCACCTTTCACCCCTACTTAGGCAGCCTGATGCGTTTCCCTTTTCCCCCTGCCATGCTCTCTGGACCATGCCATAATGATACTAGATTTGATTCAGCACCTAGTCAGCTTTAGCCTGACTGCAGCTCAGATCTCCTAATCTAATGAAGTGATCTACCAGCCTTACTGTCCTTAGGAGCAGGGACTGAAGGGGTTCACAACCACACTTGACTGGAGAGGGATATGTTCAGAAATTGAGGTTATGTAAAAAAAAAAAAAAAAGATATAACATTTAAAAAAAAATTTTTGGAGCAAGAAAATAGAAGTTTTGTGTAAAATAAATTCCCAGGAAGGAGGGAATTTTATTTCAGATACTAGAAACAAATGTAAGGACACATAAATTATATTCATAAATTATAGTCACTATGCAAATTTGCAACCATATCTACTATTTGATACTTATTGAACACTTTAAGTTTTCAAAGCCTCTGAACCATGCAAATCATGGGCCCAGAGAATGGTTTTATCAAGAGTCAATTCATTTTGATTCATTTCAAGGAATTGTAGGACTGTTCAAAAGGGAGCATAAAGTTTTTGCTTCATGAGCAGGTAAAAGATTCTTTTTTTAATAATATTTTATTTCTTTCCCAATTATGTGTCAAGACAATTTTTACCATTCATTTTTACAAGACTTTGAGTTCCAAATTTTCCTCCTTCTCTCCCTCTCCTCCCCTCTTTCTAAAATGATGGGCAGTTTGATATAAGATATACATGTGCTGTCATGTAGAACATATTTACATATTAGTCACAGTTGTGAAAGAAGAAACATATCAAAAGGGGAAAAAAAACATGAAAAAGAATAAAGTGAAAAAAGTATGCTTCGATCTGCATTCAGAGTCCATCAGTTCTTTATCTGGATATGGATAGTATTTTCCTTCCAATATTTTGCCACCACAGAAAGAGCTGCTGTAAATATTTTTGCATATGTAGGTCCTTCTCCTCTTTTTATGATCTCTTTGGGATACAGACCTAGTAGTGGCACAGTTTTGTTGCTATTTGAGCATAGTTCCAAATTGCTCTCCAGAATGGTTGGATCAGTTCACAACCCCACCAATAGTGCATCAGTGTCCCAGTTTTCCCACATGCTCTCCAACATTCGTTGTTTTCGTTTTTTTTTTTTTTTTTGGTCATATTAGCCAGTCTGATGGGTGTGAGGTAGTACCTCAGAGTTGTTTTAATTTGTATTTCTCTAATCAAAAGTGATTTAGAACACTTCTTCATGTGCCTGTAGATAGCTCTGATTTCTTCATCTGAAAACTGTCTGTTCATATCCTTTGACCATTTATCAATTGGGGAATGGCTTGTATTCTTATAAATTCAATTCTCTATATATTAGAGAAATGAGGCCTTTATCAGAGACACTTGCTGTAAAGATTGTTTTCTGGTTCTGCTCATTTCACTTTGTATCAGTTTATATAAGTCTTTCCAGGTTTTTCTGAAATCTGCCTGCTCGTCATTTCTTATTATACAGTAGTATTTCATTATATTTATATGCCACAGCTTGTTCAGCCATTCCCAAATTGATGAGCATCCCCTCAGTTTTTAATCTTAATTGCATTGGTTTTGTTTGTGCAAAAGCTCTTAAATTTAATGTAATAAAAATTATCATTTTACATTTAATAATCCTATATCTTGTTTGGTCATGAACCTGTAATCTCACTTGATTTCTCCTTTAAAAGTTTGGATGCTATACCACTTGGTGCATATATATTTAGTATTGATATTACTTCATTGTCTGTGGTACCTTTTAGCAGGATGTAGTTTCCTTCCTCCTTTTTTTTAATTAGATCTGTTTTTGGTTTTGCTTTGTCTGAGATCAAGAATACTATCCCCACTTTTTTTTTTTACTTCAGCTGAAGCATAATAGATTCTGCTCTAGCCCCTTAATCTTTACTCTGTGTGTGTCTCTCTACTTCAAATATGTATCTTGTAAACAACATATTGTTGGATTGTGGTTTATAATCCATTCTGCCCTGCGCTTTTGTTTTATGGGAGAGTTCATCCCATTCACATTCACAGTTATCATTACTAACTGCATATGTCCCTCCATCCTATTTTTCCTCCTGTTTGTCCTCTCCGTTCATCCTTTACCTCCTCACCAGTGTTATGTTCCACCATCTCCCCCAGTCTACCCTCCCTTCTGTCAGCACCCCACTGCTCCATCCCCCACCTTTACTTAATCTCTTCCCCTCCTACTTCCCTGTTGGGTAAGACAAATTTCTATATCCAGATGACTGTGTATATTATTCCCTCTTTGAGCCAGTACTTAGGAGAGTAAAGTTAAAGTGATGCCCATCTCCCACTCTACTGTAATAGGTTTTTCATGTGAAATAATTTACCCCATTCTGCCTCTCCCTTCCTTCTGCACCCAGTGTACTCCTCTTTCTCGTCCTTTAATTTTTTTATGTCATTTCCTCAAATTCACCTTATACCTGTACCCTCTATTTATATTCCTTCTGGCTGTACTATTAGTGGTACAATTTTTAAAAATTGCAAGTATCATCTTCCCTTGTAGGGAAGTAAACAGTTCAGCTCAATTGAATCCCTTATGTTTTCTTTTACATTTTTACCTTTTTAGGCTTCTCTTGGGTCTTGATATTAGAGATCAAATTTTTTTGTTAAATTCTGGTCTTCTTCTTAGGAAAGCTTGAAATCCTTCTATTTCATTGAATAATCATTTTTTCCCTTGAAGTGTTCTGCTTAATTTCATCAGGTAGGTGATTCTTGGTTGTAGTCCTAGCTCCTTTGCCTTCTGGAATATCATGTTCTATGACCTTTGATTCTTTAATGCTGCAGCTGCCAAGTCCTGTGTAATCCTGATTGTGACTCCCTAATATCTGAATTGTTTCTTTCTGGCCACCTGCAGTATTTTTTTCCTTGACGTGATCTGTAATTTGGCTATAATATTCCTTGGAGTTTTTATTTTGGGATCTTTTTCTTGAGGTGATTGGTGGATTCGTTCCATGACTCTAGTTCCAGGATATCAGGGCAGTGTTCCTTGATAATTTCTTGAAAGATGCTATCCAGGATCTCCTTTTGATTGTGGCTTTCAGGTAGTCTGATGATTCTGACCAGGCAAAAGATTCTTTAGCAAGGTCCCTGCTCTTATACTAGAAAGTTTTTTATTTGAACTTATGTTTGTAGCAAAGGTAAAGGACAGAGACCCTTTGAAGGGCCCCAAATGAAAAATAGCATGTACTACACTGTTTTAACTCTTCTTCTATAATGTAGCTTTTAGGAGTTATTCATAAGCTTTATGTAACCTTTCTTTCATAGACTGTGTTCTGGTATGATGCTGGGATGCATGGTTGGGGATAAGGGACAGATAGGGAAGAGGATGAAAGAGACATGCAGAATCTGTCTTCGGAAAGGCAGGCATTATACCGTCACTATTTTTATATGGTCCTTGTTTCCCCAGCATACTAATTTACAAATCATAAGTGCTTAATCAGTGGTTGTTGAATGACTGGTATAGCCATGTTTTTGAAACTAAGGAATCTCTAAGGAAACCTAAACATGGTGCCTTATGATACTATTTATGATAACGTTTGACTCATAAATTGATTTTAATATTGTCTTTGTATTCAGGTTGCATGTGATGGAAATTGAGGATGGAAGTGGTCTGTAAAGGCTATTGAAAGTAGTGTGAAGGATAGAAGAACACCTTGAGAGTTTCATAATTATGAAGTTAAAATGGTGGAATTATATTACAGCTTTAAGCCAAACCTTTGGGTAAGGTAGAACAGTAACGACTTAGGTTTCAAATCTAATCATAATAACAATAATAATTCCCATTCCATTGGCTTGTTAAGGTTTAGAGTACTTCCCTCATGACAGCCTTGTGCAGTACATAGTACAAGTAGTTTCTCCATTTTATAGAAAATTGAGGTTCAGAGTGGTTAATTGACTTGTCCAGGGTTACATAGCTAGTAAAGGTCAGAGTTGGAATATAGAAAGTTTGAGCTAGAAGGAACCATAGAGATCATCAAATCCAGTCCTTTCATTTTACAGATAAGGAAATCGAGTCCCAGGGAGGTTAAATGATTTGATTAAGATGAAAGTGAGGTGGTAGAAGAACCAGGACTAGAGGCCAGTCCTTGCTGCTATACCCTGCTACTTGTGCATCTATGGATGGTACTTACCAAGAACACCTTAAAACTGAAAGACTTCGAGAAAACCAACTGGGGAGAAGTGCCAAAGCAGAAGTAAAGGATCAGTATTTGTCTAGGAAAACTTGTAGTAAGGGAACCAGTTGATGAATAATTATTCAGCAACCAGAACAGCTTATCCCCAAAAAGATAAAATGCCTAACTGTATAAAGTGGAACAGGTCCTGCTTCCGGAACATTAACCTTCCCAACTGCTGAGTGACATGGTTATGTTTTTGCTCTTCCTTCAGAGCCTAATAGGGACCCCACCTGTGGCTTGGTGAAAGTGTTGCTGTGGTGAATTTGTGATATTTATGCTTGACAGGTGTAGCGGTGTAGAACACTTCATTTTGGAAGTTATTAATCATCTTCCTGACATGGAGATGGTGATCAATGTGCGGGATTATCCTCAGGTTCCTAAGTGGATGGAACCTATCATTCCAGTGTTCTCCTTCAGCAAGGTGAGAAAAAGGAATTCACGGGTGCAAGGAGAGCCATCTTATGAAAGCTGATAGGAACATGTACTCAAGGCTTGTGATGTGCTTTATGATTATTCTCACTATGATACGGCAAGAAGAACCATAACTAATTCTTCCATTTTTCGACCTGCCTGCAGTTTGCAGTGTTTACTTGCATGCTCTAGAACATGAAGTAGAAAGAGGATTTTACCATGTAAATGTAATTGTCACATTTATTGAATCCCCATAGGTATGGTATATGGTAGGAGCTGAATGGATTGTGTGTGCCATTATGGTAAAGAAGAAAGAAAGAATTTTTTCTCCCATTTGCACATGAGAAGTGGGAAAGGCGAATATAACCAATAAGAGAGGTTCATCAGAAGTCAACCTAGAAAGTGGAAGGATAGTTAGATCTTCCTGAAAAGTAGGATAGCATTCTACCTTTTTTGTTGTTGTTCAGTCATTTCAGTCATGTCTGATTCTTCATGACCCCTAGCGGGGTTTTCCTGGCAAAGACACTGCCATTTCATTCTCCAGCTCATTTTACAGATTAGGAAACTGAGGCAAACAGAGTTCAGTGACTTGCCCAGGGTCACACAGCTAATAAGTGTCTGAGGCCAGATTTGAACTCACAAAGAGAAGTCTTCCTGACTCCAGGCCTGGTACTCTATTTACTACACCACCTAGCTGTCCCTTTTAAGCATCCCATCTTACTCTACTGTAAGTTAGATTCTGTTTTGTTAATTAGTCAGTATTTATTGAGCACTCAGGAGGTGAGAGGGGATACAAAACAAATATATATAACATAGTTCCTGGCCTCAAGGAATTTAAGTGTTGTTGGGAAGACAAGATAAATATGCATGAAGGAATTTAAAGCAAGTGTTCAGAGAAAGAAGAAATCATAAATGGAACCTGACAGCTTCTGACGACCCTCTTATACTGAGAGTCTACAATTCACATTGGTGAATTATTGTCTGGAATTGAAAAACCCAGCAGTTTTATGCTCATCTTTTCCATTAGTAAAACAGTAGTAATTTAAATTCACCCATAGCCAGCTTTGCCATTTTATTTCTAGACATTACAAAGCGGGGAACAAAATTTCTGCAACAAAGACACTTGAAAAAATGAAGACCTTGTTGGGAAATTTGTGAAAATGACTATAGTTGGGTTCTTGTCACTTCATCCCAAGATTGTTTTAGAGTGACTTTTATGTTTCTGTTGAAGACCTCTGAGTACCATGATATCATGTATCCTGCATGGACGTTTTGGGAAGGGGGACCTGCTGTTTGGCCAATTTATCCTTCGGGTCTTGGGCGATGGGATCTTTTAAGAGAAGATCTTGCAAGGTGAGATTTTCAGAGAGGTATATTTTCCCTCTTCTATTTGTTTCCTTTGCAGAACCTATTAACTAAGAAGACAAAAGTGAACAACTTAGAAAGAAGTCATAACGGGAATCTCAAACCAGGGAGGTTTGTCCAAGGCAGTGTTTACATGGAGCATGACTTGGGCTTTTACCCTGTTTTGCCAGTACATCAAAATAACAACTTAGTTTATGGGCATTCATTGCACATTTGGCCATATTTTAGAGTAATAATGAAATTTACAGTACTTACGTTTATCTAACTACTTTTGTTGACTTGTATTTTTAATTTGTTAATACATATTGTTTCAACACAGCACACATTCCCCCAAGCTCCTTATGAAGCACATTTCATGAAAAGCTCTTGGTTTCTCAGTTCTTAACAGGAGGGATACAACCTTTAACCTTGACAGGGTGGTAGTAACATTGACTGTTGTTTTTGACGAGGATTTTGTTGCCTCTGTAAGGCTGACAATTTACATTGTTGCAGTCGTTGTGCCTGTTGTTCTTTTGGCTCTGCTTATCACTTCATACCACCCTTGCCATGTTGCTCTGAATTCCTCACTTATCCTTATAGTGTGGTAATAGTTTATTACATTCTCATGCTATATTTTATTCAACTATTCTCAAATTGTTGCTTTTTTTTCTGAGAAAGGTAAAAAAGCCACTTTTAAGGTAAAAAACTATAGATTCTTTGTGATATAGAAACAGAGTAGGTTAATGGTACTCTTTGGAAACTCAGTAAAGCAAGACTGATTCAATTTATTCATCCGATAACCCCAGTATTCAGTTTAGTTCAATAAACTTTAATCAGCTACTGTTTGCTGAGCAATGAAGTGTATGCAGAGTATGAAAGGTACTAGGAGAGATATAAAATATTAAATAAGACAAGGTCCCTGCCTTCCTGAAATTTACCTTCTAGTGCCTCCTTCCTATGCAGCTACAAACATGTTCAAGTCTTTTCAATTCCAAAAAACAAATGAACAAACCTCAAAAAACTTGCCCTTGCATTTTTTACCCCTTACAGTTATTGTCCAATTTGTCTCCCCTCTTTTCCTGTGAAACTTCATGAAAAGGTTATCTTTACTCACTATCTCCATTTCCTTACTTTTTTTCCTCCTCTCTTCTCTCTCTCTTGAAAACTGAATTCTGTCTTTACTATTTATTTCTGTCTTTGTCTAATTTCTATCTGTTGAAACTACTCTGAGGTCACTGGTGACATCCTGCTCATACTAAATCCAGTGATCTTTTTTATTCTTCATCTTTCTTAATTTATCTCAAGTATTTGACACTGTTGAACATCTTTTCCATAAACATATATGGTGCCATTGAAGAGTTTTCGACAGAGGGGTGACATAGCTATCTCTGACTGGCATGTGTATATTTTAGGTCTGCCAAGAAATGGCCATGGGAAAAGAAAGTATCCAGAGGATACTTCAGAGGATCTAGGTGAGTATGCTTGTTGGTGTCTAAGAATTTCCCAAATAATGTCATGAAATAATGCAGCTTCAAAGAAGAAGTAAAGAATGCCCATAGGAATTATAAATCCAAGGCAAATTCAAACCCTGTAAGGAATAAACATAAAAACATAGAATGTTAGAACTAGCAGAAAATCTAGAGAATATCTAGTCCAACCCCATCATTTAATGCAGAGGAAACTAAAAAAGGTATCATGTTAGCCCTTGACCACTTGGGCACTTTTATAAAAACTAATTTGAAGCTGATCACTATCAGCTTTCCCATACAGAGTTTTCATATGCAGGATATGGTCTTTTACAGCTTTGGTTGGTTTTGAAGTATGGGAGGAAAAGGGCATATCCTTATGTGACAGATGCTTTTACACATAAAATAGACACCTCTCATTTTATTATAGACATTTCTTAAGATTGTACCCTAATAAAGGAACAAAGTCATCTCCATGAAATATCTCACCCACCTTCTTTTATATCATTCTGCCAATTATTTCACATGCTGTTACGAAGTGAATAGGAGAGATAGGAAGGATAGTACCTTAAAGATAAATGTCCTGATTTTTTAGTCTTCAGACTACAAGCCATTGCGCTTGATTTTAATTCTAGTCAAAATCATAGAACATATTATTAATGGTTTGTGAGCATTAGCTTGAGAAGCAGTCATGCCTAACTTCATTTTCTTTTTTATGATAGGGATATTAATAGCTATGGAAATGTCGTAATTCCTTGGTCTTCAAGTGTTTTTGATAGCACGCTTCTATCAGTACAAAATTTTTGAGGACTCTCTTCTCTGCCCCTCTCTTCTTCTCCCCCACCCAACACACATATTTAGGTGACACAGTGCATAGATCACTGGATCTACAGTCGGGAACACCTGAGTTCAATTCTGTCTCAGACAACCATTAGCTGTGTGACCCAGAGCGAGTCACCTCACCACTGCCTGCCTCAGTTTCCTTACTTATAAAATGGGGATAATAATAGCGCCTACTTCTCAGGTTGTCTTGAGGACCAAATGAGAATATATTTGTAAAGCACTTTAAAGCACCAATGTAAATGCTAGCTATTTTTAAGAATGTGTATATATTTACTTATTTACAAAGTATGTTTATTTATTCCCTCATTTTACCACTGCCAAGATACAGCATACTTGGCTTTTACAAATAATGTACGTTATACAATTTATGAAAAAAAAATATAAATTAAAAAGTTGAGATAAAGATGAAACATTTAATTGCAGAGTTACTAGAGAGCCATTGGCATTTATTGAGTAAGGTAATGTGCTTAAAGCACAGATGTGTGCTTTAAGAAAATCACTGTGTGAGCTAAGTGGAGGATGGATTGACAAGGGGATAGACTTGAGGAAAAGAACATCAGTTAAGAGACTGTTGTAATACAGTAGTCTGTGCAAGGGGATATGGGCCTAAACTTGGATGATGGCTGTGTAAGTAGATTAACAGGGACTTTTGAGAGTTGGAGAGCTAGAGATAATGAATTTGGGTAACTAATTAGTAGGATGAGAGAAAGTGAGGATTCCAAGAAGACGCTGAGGTTATGAACCTGGGTTTCTAGAAACGTGGTGCTCTGAATAGTAACAGTGAAGTTTGGAACAGAGGCAGATTGGGTAGAGATAATATAATGAATGAGCATGTAACGCAGATCACAATCTGCTTGTTCGTACTTATTCTGTGAGACCCATTCTGTCCCACCTACAAGGAAAAGAGAAGAGATGAGGCTAGAATTCACTAATGATTGCAGTGTTTTGCAGAGTCTGCCTTTTGAGAGGTGCTTTACCCACTAGGGGATGTGGGGTTTAGGATGGGGGGCAATTTCCTCATTGGTACCTACAAAGATGTGCTGTATCAGGGTAGCAGTTAGGTTATAACTGCCCCGAGGAGCCAGCACAGACACAGAAGGGGGCAGGTTGAGAGCTTGCACAGCATAGAGAGGAGACAGTCAAGGAGTAGATAAGAGTAAGAGGTAGTTGTACTGGAGACAAGCCCCATAAATTGGCTGTTGTGAGGAGGGTGAGATGCAGCTCATCTTTCTGCCTCCAACTGGTTGATCCTATACCCCTTGGAGTCAGGCCATGGAATTCATTTTGGAAACCATTGCCATAGATATGGCTTACTTGGATTTTATGAAGCATTTGACAAAGTTTTTCGTGCCATTTTTGTATACAAGTTGAGATATATGGACTAGTCAGGGGTGGGGAACCTGCAACCTTGAGGCCACATGTGGCCCTCTAGGTCCTCAAGTGCGGCCCTTTGACTGAATCCAAACTTCATAGAACAAATACCTTTAATAAAAGGATCTGTTCTGTAAAACTTGGATTCAGTCAAAAGGCCGCACCCAAGGACCTAGAAAGCCATATGTGGCCTCAAGGCCACAGGTTCCCTACCCCTGGAATATATAATAATTAAGGTAGGTTTGAATCTAGTTGAATGATCAGACCCAAAGAATAATCATTATTGGGTGATTGTCAGCACGGGGAGAGTTCTTTCTAGGAGTGAATCCCTCTTTGGTCCTATGTCATTCAACATTTTTTAATCAAGGATTTGGATAAAGGTATAGAAGGCAAACATCAAATTTGCCATTGACACAAAGCCACAAAAGTTAATGAACATATGGAATGTTTGTCTGGATCCAAAAAGACCCAGATGAACTAGAAGATAGGCTGAATGTTCAGTTGTTTTAGTCATGTCTGACTCATGACCTCATTTTGGATTTTCCCAGCAAAGATACTAGAGTGGCTTACCATTTCCTTCTCTAGCTCATTTTACAGATGAGGAAACTGAGGCAAACAGGGTGAAGTGACTTGCCCAGGATCACATAGCTAGTAAGTGTCTGAGGCTGGATTTGAACTTGGGTCTTGCTTACTCCAGACCTAGTACTCTATCCACTATACCATCTAGCTGCCTAGACTGAGTAAGAGAAGATGCAATATTAAAGGATAAATTCAAAATTTTACACTTGGATTACAAAATCAATTTCTCAAGTATAGGGATAAGTAGAGAGAAGCTATGTTTAGGCAACAATTCAAATGAAAGAGATCCGAGGGCCATATTTGAATTTGATGACTCATCGAGTCAACAGATGAGCTGGCTAACCAAAAAAGCTAATGTGCTTTTAGACTAACTGAAGGGAGGCATAGTGTCAAAATAATGAGGCGAAAGTCCCATCGCACTGTGCCCTGGACAAACCACCCTGGTAGTATTGTGTTTCGTTCACATTGTAGGAAAGACATTGACGAAACTGGAGCACATCCAGAGGAGGGCAATTGGGTTGGTTAGAGCAGTTTAGTGATCATGCTATATGAGCTGTGGTTGAAGGAACTAAGGCTATTTCATCTGGACGTGAGAAGTTATTCTGTAGTAGATTAGACTTGATCTTTATTGCCCCTGATGGCAGCACTAGGACCAGTGGGTGAGCATTGCAAAGAAGCAGACTGCAGCTCCATATAAGGAAAAACTTATAATTACAGCTATCCAAAAGTGCGATGGGCTGCACTTTTCTATGACTGATCTTGGACAAACACTTGTCAGAGATGCCATAGAGCTATTCTCTTGTTCAGATATAGGGTATATTGGGTATTTCCTATTCTGAGATTCAGTCATATGTAGCAAAGGTACTGTACAGATTTTCATTTGGAAACCACTGAATGTCAGAGCTGAAGGGAGCCTAAGAGATAATTTAATATAATTTCATTATTTTCAGATGAGACAAACTGAGTCTGAGAGATGAGATGTGTCTTGCCCAACTGGTATCTCTTCATTCAATTAGTGGTAGAAGCTAGACTAAAAGTGATTCCAAGAAATGAATGTTTCATTCTTTGTATATATCCCCAGTGTCTAACAAGCACTTGATTGATTTGACGCGGCCGCTGCAGTGATGAGCATGAGACCAGCTCAATGCTCTGTAACCCCGAGACGCATGGATGAGGCGGGAGACAGCAAGGTGGCAGAAGCTCCGTTTATTGATTGCAGTTAGCTGTCTTTTATGGCCCTAGTGATGCATGTTCAAAGCGTGATCCCCCTGTGATAGCCAATCATCAGGTCTGCTGGAGCTCGTGTCAGGACTCATCTCCCAGTGAGAGGAGAGCCAAACCAACTGTGGGAGCTGCATGTCAGCAAAGGAGAGGTCCTGGGAGACTTCCTTATTTTTGCCACGCAACTATGTTGTGACCCTCAGCTTCTACTGATAGAAGCTAGAACTCCCATGGGAAAGTTCCCTCAACAGAGTTCTCATGAGACCGTGAGACATTCACCCTAACATTGATTGATTCTATCACATAAGAATTTCATATCTGGATAGATGAAGCAAGCATGTAGCTTTTTTGGAAGTTCAGTGATAATAACATCACTTGTTATCCTCATGTTCAGGACACAAGCAAGGAGGAAAAAGAGGCTTGTTTAGTACTTTTTTGTTTTCAACAATGAATATAAACAGGAATAGTGAGCTTTTGTTTTCCCCCCTTTGGAAAACATCAGTCAAAGATCGCAAATAAAAAACTATTTAAATTTTGTTTTTAAGTTTTTAAAGAAATACCATTAATTAAAATTAACCTTTTTCCTCATCTGGAAAATGGGAATAACCATACTTGCAATACCTCCCTTGCAGGGTTGTATGAGGCTCAAGATAATGAGTGATTATCTTATTAGTAATAATAGTTAACATGTATAGCTCTTTAAGGTTTGCAAAGCACTATATATATATTATTTGATCCTCACAATAACCCTATGAAATAAGTACTGTTATCCTCAATAATGTATATAAGCTGTTTTAAAATGCTACATAAATGTCATATTATTTTTTATTACTCTCTAGTAGTCATTATGGAGAACTTCAGAAGACTTTATATGATCTGTTTCTTTTATAGGACAAGTCCAGAGCGAGATCCCCTAATTCTTCTATCTCGGGAAAACCCAGGACTCGTTGATGCAGAGTACACTAAGAATCAGGCCTGGAAATCTGAGAAAGTAATTATTGACAGATTTAGTGCAATGGATGTTGTTCTTTGCATGGAACTCCAAGCTAGATTTTCTTTGGGTGGTAGGATGAAGATGGATACCATTTAACATATCAGTTATTGTTACTAAGGAGACCATTTTTTGGTTAATACTGCAAATTAAGTCAGCATTATTCCTGGAAGCTTTTATTATGGAATGAAAGTGTGTGTCATATATGCCTTCATTTGTCAAAATGTTGATATTGTCTGCCAGGAATGCTTCTAATTTCTTGGAGAAACAAACACTGGCTAGAATGTGACAGGTAAACAAAATCTTTTGAAACCTGGGAAGGCCTGTGTGAACCAATGTAGAGTAGAGTGAGCACAATCTGTAGAGTACAATAACAATACCATTATAAAGAAAAACAACAACTTTAAAAGACTTAGGAACTCTGATCAATGCAATGACCAAGATTCCAGAGTACCAGTGATAAAGCATGCAAGTCACCAACACCAGGCATTACAGTTAAAATTATTTTCCTTTTACATGTCACTCTCATTTGGAGAAATAAAAGGTCTGCAATCTCAAAGGAAATAACGAGGAAAAAAATACAAATATAAGAGAACATAGTATTACCAAAGTTCAAATTGTATTATAAAGACATAACTTATAAAAATTGTTTACTACTGGTTATAAAACAGAAAAATAGTGGTACAGATTATATAAGCAAAAAAACAGAATTATTTGAAAACAGCTCAATATTTGATAAAGCTGGGGACATAAATCATAGAGAAGGGACTCCCTTTTAGGACGAGAACTACTAGGAAACCTGGCGGGGGGGGAAATAGGGCAGTTTGACAGAATTTAGGTTTAAATCAACATATTATAATGTCACAGTAAGCTTCCAGTGGATATATAACCTGAATCATTAAATAGATAACATATAGAGCTCTTTAAGGTTTGCAAAGCACTTTATATATATATATATATGTGTGTGTGTGTATACACACATATATACATACATATTTTCTCATTTGATCCTCACAATAACCCTGTGAAGTAGGTACTCATAAAGTTTGACAGATGAAGAACCTAAAGTTGAAAGAGTTTAAATGAATTGTCCAGGGTCATATAGCTAGTGTAAATATCTGAGTTGGGATTTCAACCCAGGTCTACCTGATGCCAGGGTCAGCACTCTATCCAGTATGCCAAGCTTCCACTTAAATATAATATGAATATAAAAGGTCACATCATTAAAAAATAAAAGAGAATGAGAGGACGTACCTTTCTCCCCCTAAATTTCTTAGCCAAAATAGACAGTTTTAATTACATGAAATTAAAAAGCTTTTGCACAAATAAAACCAACAGAAAGAGTAAAAATAAAACCTGAGAATGGCAAAAACTTTGCATCAGATATCTCTGATAAAACTCTGATATCCAATCAGTATAGACATAGAGTTGACACAAACATATAATACCATAAGGGCTATTCCCCAGTACTATGAATTAGTTTTCAGAATAATTAGAAATTTTAAATGAACTTTTGAAAACATGCTTTAAATGATTACTAATAAGAAATATAAATTAAAATGACTTTGAGGTTACAAACCTCCCTTAGACTCAGTTTCCTCATCTGTAAAATGTAGCGGTTGGACTAAATGATTTCTGAAGTCCTTTCCAGTTTTAGATCTATGATCCCATGGTGTCAGACCCTTTAGATTAGCAAAGATGGCAAAAATCAGAAACAATCAGTTCTGTGGGGAGACAGGCACACTAATTTACTGTTTGTGGGGCTGGAAATCAGTTGAACCTTTATGGATACCAACTTGGAATTATACTTAAAAAAAAAAAAGTGACTAAAATGACCATACTCTTTAACCCTGAGATTTCACTATTGGGCATATATCCCAAAGCGGTCAAAGACAGAAACAAAGCTCCAGTATTTGCCAAAATATTCATAGAAGTTCAATTTGCGATAACAAAGAACCAGAAACAAAATGGGTATCTATTGATTGGGGAATGGCTGAAGAAAAACCTAAGGTATGTGAATATAATAGAATATTATTGTACTGTCAGAAATTATGAATATAAACAATTCAGAGAAGCATAGGAGGCTTTAAATGAACTGAAAAAAAGGATAAAAATGTGCTTGATGACTGTAACAGTGAAAATAAAAGAATATCTAAAAGAAAGATAGACTTTGGGTAAATGAGGAACCCATGATGGTCCTGGAGAACAAATGAAGAAACACATGTTTCTCCTCATGGCAAAGAGGGAGGGAACTATGAGGCGAGAATGTTGTATATATCATCAGAGGCAATCCTTTTATCAAGTAGTTGTTATGTAATTGTTTTTCCTTGCTACAAGGATTGTTTCAGTTTGGAGAAGCTGAGAGGGTTGTGGGCTTTTTAATTTTGATGTAAATGGATGAGGAGGAGGGTAGGGAGAGGGGAAAGGAAGGGAGAGGGGAAAAGAGAGAGAGAAACTGAGAGAATGAAAATGCATGCTCATATTGGGATTGTTAATGGAACATCTTCCATTAGAATCTTTTTACTTCAAGATTCTAAAATTTCAAGGTTTACACACTGAGTGGTGATCAGACTTTTAGGAATAATCAGATTCCTAAAACTAATAAGTAAAACAGAATTACTAATTTGTGATGGAAAAAATACCTGGTAAGATAATCCATACCAGTCATCTGTGCAAGTCCCTTCCTCTGGGTGAGTAAATCCACTCCAGAGACCAAATGGTTGTTTGGTAAGCAAAGGGAGTTAGATGTTGTTAAGGCAGCTTATTTAATAGAAACAGCACTGGGTCTAGTCCAGTGATTCTTATTCTTTTTTGTGTCATTGACTCTTTTAGCAGTCTAGTGCAGCCTATGGACCCCTTCTCAGAATCATGTGTTTAAATGCATAAAATACATAGGATTACAAAGGAAACAAATTGTATTGAATTACAGATGTAGCTTTTTTTCCCCACTCCAAACTCACAGACCCCCTGAAATGTATTTGTGGACCCCAGATTAAAAATTCCTGACCTAGTCAGAAAGACTTGGTTTTGATTTCTTTCCCTGTCCTTTACTAGCATATGTAAATGATCTCTCTGCAATTGTTTCTTTATTTGTTCTTGTTTTTGTTTTTTGGCTAGGCAATGGGGTTAAGTGACTTGCCCAGGGTCACACAGCTAGTAAGTGTTATATGTCTGAGGCCAGATTTGAATTCAGGTCCTCCTGACTTCAGGGCCAGTGATCTATCCACTGCGCCACCAAGCTGCCCCTTGTTTCTTCATTTGTAAAATGGCGATACTATTACCTACCTTACCTATCTACCTGCCGCCTTCCTACCTGCCTTCTTACCTCTCAAAGTTGTCATGAGGAAAGAGCTTTGTAAACCTTAAAACACTATATATGGATACAATCTATTTTTTAAAAATTACAAATAAAGATTCTTTCCATTCAATTAGGGTAACTAGGGAAGTAATGAATTAGCCTCCATTTCAGAGATATTTCATCTAAAGAAATAATACTAGTTATCCAGAATCAGGGCATTCTGCACCCCTGAACGGTCTTAGGCAAACAATCATTGGAAAATTTTTACTTTTGGACTGTTCCTTTAGACTCTGGGCAGAGCATCACCTTTACGACAATGATTTTGTAATTAAGTAGATCAGTGGTTACATACTATTTCCTTTAGTGGATTATTTCTGCTGCTATATAATTTCATCCATTTTCTATTCATTTTTTGATGTCCTTAAATTATAGCTCTCTGTGCTATGATTACACAGTTATCTTTGCGAGTCAAGAATTTGAAATAGATCAGTTACTCATGAACTGGCAATCCATAACTTTTCAACAGAAATTATTAAAAAATGAATTACATTGAAATTAATTTTTAAAAATTTCTTTCTAATTTAAAGGATACTCTTGGAAAACCACCTGCTAAGGAAGTCCCACTTGTGGATCACTGCAAGTACAAGTAAGGCTTCAGTTAGACATGTCCATTTCTCCCAATATTGATTTATGCATTAGTTCTTGGTGAGTCAGCTCCAATACTCAAGGCCCGACTGGGATTTAAGAGCAAAATCATAATATTCAGTATAAGATAAAGTTGGTGGAGATCTTTACTGATAACTGTTCTAAAACTCCTTTGGACCACAATTCAAGCAAACATTTGCTCAGACCATTTTTAAAATTGGGGCCTGGTCATATAGGGAACCAGAGAAAAGGTTGTATGTGGCCAGAGTTGAAAGCTACCTAAAAGGAATAAGGGAGACTGCAGCAGAATTTAGAAATAGGAGAAGTAGGGAAGAAGAGAGGAAAAACAGGAAAGACATGATCAATGGGAGAAAAGAAGAGATGAACAAAAGAGTAAAAAGTTGCCATTTGTGTCTAGAAGTATTTAATGCCAATTTTCTCTTTTTCAGATATCTGTTTAATTTTCGGGGCGTAGCTGCAAGTTTCCGGTTCAAACACCTCTTCCTGTGCGGCTCACTAGTCTTCCACGTAGGTGAGGAATGGCAGGAATTCTTCTATGCACAGCTGAAGCCATGGGTTCACTACATCCCAGTCAATACAGACCTCTCCAATGTCAGGTATGGGGCTGCTGTTATGTCAGTTGGCTGCTATTGATTTTACCTCTCCCTTTTATTTCTGAAGGTTCTTTTTTTAAAGGACGTTTTTATTTTGGCTGTTTTGAGTCACAGATACATATTATTTCACTACTACACTAGTTGGACTCCAGACTAAATTTGGTGTGGGGAAAAAAAGGCAGAGACCACAGAAAGAATGCTGGCTGATTTGTTCAGTTATTCATCAGTTGCTCAGTACCTGTTATGTATATTAAGGGCACTGTAGTAGATGCTAAAGAGGATTCAAAGATAAATAAAAAATAATCTCTATTCTCAAGGAACTTGCATCCTAGAAGAGCACATTTTAGTCTAGTAGAAATTCATTCAAGCATTGTGAAATAGGCCAGTGCTAATTTCTTAAGAGAGCAAAAATACACCAATCTGATCTCTTAAGTCGTCAAAGGGACTTTAAGATGTAGCTTGCAAATTGATATCTCAAATGGCCCAGAATAAATTTCTAAAAACCTCTAAGTCATTCCTTCATATGTATATGATCTTTAGAATTCCATGGGGAAAAAAATGAGGCTTTTCAAAAGTAAGTTTTGAAAAATTAAAAAATAAGAATAGTGATTCCCTGTCATATAAAGGAAGACTCCAAATGGCCTGAGGCTAATCAGAATTTCAGATATTAGTGATAAATTACCATGATACCCACAGCCCAGCTGAGTATAAAAGAAGAGTTTACCTCAAAACCTATTGGCCCCTTCTACTAGCCTTCCTTGTTTCTCTTCTTATCTCTCCCTTCAGTGTTTCAGTCTTCTCTTCAATCCCTCAGCCTTACCCCACTTTGCTTTTTCTTTTCTCTGCCTTAATTAATTCTAACAGAAAACTGCATCATGGTTTTATTTGTTGTATTTATTGAATACTAAATTTTGACATGTCCTTGTCTTTTATTTCAATATAGGTGAATTGAACATTTTATATTTGGGGGGGAGAACATGGCTACCCTAAATTAAGTAGCTTTTAACTCATTCATGGCCTTTGATAAATGTTTCCCCATCTCTTCTTTAAGGAGAGTACCTGATACCCCACAGTTCTAGAGCTATTTGTGACCTTCAGATATCTGTGATATCCCTGTCTTCCATTAGAAGTACACCATTTGTACTGTCCATGTTTGATATAGTCTTATATAGTTGTTTTCATTTTAGGGAACTCCTACAGTTTGTGAAGGAAAATGATGATCTAGCCCAAGAGATTGCTGAGAGGTAAGTTTTGTTTCCAAATTTTTTCTTTCTATTTCCCACCCTCCTGTTTTTTTCAGCTCCTTTCTGTGTGTTATCTTCCCCAATTAGAATGTATTCTTCTTCTTCTTTTTTTTTTTTTTAGTGAGACAATTGGGGTTAAGTGACTTGCCCAAGGTCACACAGCTAGCACATGACAAGTGTTTGGTCTGAGGCTGGATTTGAACTCAGGTCCTCCTGACTTCAGGGCCGCTGCTCTATCTACTGCACCACCTAGCGGCCCCAGGATGTATACTTCTTGAGAAGAGGAAGCATCTTTCTTTTTCCTTGTATTTATATTCCCAGCATTTAGCACTGCTGGGAACATGTAGTAAGTGCTTAATAAATGCTTTTTAACTTGGCTTGCTTACTACTTCCCTATCATTTCCAGTATGCTCTGTATCAAGGGTGCTTAATCTTTTTTGTGTCATGTACCCTTTTGACAGTCTAGTGAAGCCTGTGAAATAAGGTTTGTTGCCTACATTTATAATTTAAGGAAAAGCTAAGTTTCAGTTAGAGATTAGTGAAAATGAAGTTGCAGCTTTTTTACACAATTTTTTTTTTACACACAAGTTCATGGACCTTTGAAATCTCTCTGTAGACCAGGTTAAGAATACCTGCTCTTGATAAAGATTCATCCTTATTCAAGGGAGCTAGCTAGCCTGTGGTTTTGGAAGTAGAACAAAGAGTCTTTCTGTTTCTTAAAAAAAAAACAAACAAAAAATAATTTCTACTGAGTAATTCAGTGGAGGAATGAAAGTTGGGAGAAGTAATATGTACTGGGGCAGCTAGGTGGCACAGTGGATAGAGTGTCGGCCCTGGAGTCAGGAAGACCTGAGTTCAAATGTGGCCTTAGGCACGTAACACTTACTAGCTGTGTGACTCTGGTCAAGTCACTTAACCCCAACTGCCTCACCAAAAACAAAAAAAAAAGGAAGTAATGCGTACCCTTGTTAAGACATTTCTTAGAGAAAATAAAGAGCTCTTTCTTTGTGTGTCTTAGAATGAAAATTAAAGCCATCCTATAAAAACAATACAAACAAAACACATTGGTTCTACCCTTAGCAACCTATACTTTGCTGGCCTATCTTTGAATCTGCCAGGCTTTAGCCTTTCCTAGACATCAGATTTTTAGAAAACATTTTTTAAAAATCTCTTTTCACAATTTCCATTAATGATTGACTTGTCATGCTATCACTTTTGCCTACAGGGGACGACAATTTATCGTCAACCACTTGCAGATGGATGACATTTCCTGTTACTGGAAGATTTTGTTGACTGAATATTCCAAAGCTTTGTCCTACAAAGTGAAGAAAAAGAAAGACTATAGCAAAATTTCTCCCAAACCTTTGAAAACAGAACTTTAAGAACTACTGTTATCCTTGTGGTAGAGTGACTTCATTTGGATATCTTTGTGACAAGATGCAGAGTATCTCATTCATTTGAATGAGATTATACTTGCCTGTGGTAATTTGTATGTTGTAGACTATCTAATACTAACCAAATAACTGGTTTTCCTTATCTTTCTGCAATAACAGACTCTTGAAAGATCCAGACTCTCGGAATCACACAATAATAGAACACAGACTTGGAAACCAGATTTGTAGTCAGAGGACCTGGGTTCTAATCCTGGCTCTGTTGGGCAAGTTACTAAGCTTTCTAGGCCTTGGTTTCCTTATTTATAAAATGAAAGGGTTGGACTAGATGTCTTTGAAGGTCTCTTCTAGCTCTGGACTATGATCATATAAGCAGTATTTTTTTTCTTTAGGTTAAATAGGGACTAAAAATCAGACTGTAAGTTTTTATGTCTGTGTCTTTGGATTAGCTCTGTACAACCTCGGCCTCATTTTTCTTATCTAGGTAAGAATCATGCTAGTTATTATATTTGTGATCACTATGAAATGCAAAATGTCTTTTTGGACCTTTAGGGCACATTATCTAAAGCAAACAAGTTGCCATTTGGAAATATAATAGGTTCTGTCTTTGGAATTCTGCTGTTTCCCGGCTTGATCCTACTAGCCAAGTTTAGCTGATGTATACAAAATATTTAGGAATCATTTACTGAAAGATTCATAGGAACAGAAAGATCTGTCATGTAATTGGTTTCTTTGTTTTTTACTTTTTAAAAAAATGTAATTTTTTCTTTACTTGGACAAGATTTTATATTTTTGTCTTGAATGGAACCAGTTCTTAATTATTGCAATTGGACTTCTAAACCTATTCCTAGTTTTCTCACAGCTCATTTTATTGCGTTTATTCAATCCATTAACACACATTTGTTAAGCACTTACTCTATGCCAGCTACTGTGCTAAGCTCTGGGTAGATAAATAGAAACAAAAACAATCCCTACCTTAAAGCAGTTTATAGCACATATATAAATAGTTACATCATACAAGATATATACAGAGTAGATGGAAGGTAACTTTAAGGGCAAGGGCTGTAGTAAGAAAACATTTGTTCCTTCAAAACAATTTCAAAAATCTACATTTGTACCCTTTAAAAAAGGTAGCAGGAGCTACAGATGCAAAATGAACAAATCTCTCTTATTTATTGGAACTGACACTAGTAAGGGTTATCATGAGTATATATTTTGTGGGTAACACCAATAATCCACTTCAGTTAATGTTACCCACTGAGATTTGTAGCACCTCCTACTCTAATTCACTTCTGTATAGCAAAGAATTTATTTCAATGCAAAGTCATGTTGGACTCCCAATTTTTCCCCCCAAAACTTTTAGATAATAGATCTCTAAAGAATCCCTCCACAATATAATGAAGTGTGGTGGGAAAAAACTGGGATTAAACCAGCAGAGTGTGGTGTCTTGGAACATATTCACAATATCCTCCTCCACTCCTTGAGTTAAAAAAAAAAATACCCACGGATGACAGGTGGTAAAACATTTTCTTTGTTTCATGCCAGCATTTAGAACAATAAGGTCTTTATTGTATAGCTGTAGGCCTCCGGACCTTTTATCTGTAGGGATAAACTACTGAAGAAGTACTGTCATAAAGACTCACTATGGAACATTTTATTTTCTCTCTTAATCTTATTTTTTATTTTGTTTTTACATCTTCATTTCCAACCATGTTTCTCCCCATCTCCTTTATATAGCAAATTATCCTTAATAACAAAGAGGAAAAAAAAAAACAGTTCAGCTAAATCAACTATAGCGCATCAACCATGTCTCACAGTATTTGTAATGTCCATATCCCTATTTTCCTGCCTCTGCAAAGATGAGAGGGAGTTGTATCTTTCAAACTGTATTCTATAATACTATATAGAGTGTTATGAGTTACGACGTGATCTGGTCTGTGGACTCCATCCAACTGAGGTTCCAGTGTCATTGTAAAACAGGTGACATGTGGGGCAGCTAGGTGGCGCAGTGGATAGAGCACCAGCCCTGAAGTCAGGAGGACCTGAGTTCAAATCCAGCCTCAGATCAAACACTTGGCACTCACTAGCTGTGTGACCCTGGGCAAGTCACTTAACCCTAATTGCCTAACATTTGCCAATTAGCCTAACAAAAAAAAAGGTGACATGCTTGAAGAGATCTTCAGATTTAATCATCATTGGGGCTTAAGTCTGATCAGTGCCTTACGATTTCAAGTGTGCTCCTATTGTTGAGAATATGATACTTTTATGTGGAGAAGACTAGGAACTAAGATTTTGGTTGTCATTGGGGAAGAAAGAGCCTTTTATTTTTTTCCTTTTCTGAAGTGCTAATCTTGATGTTTCAATATGTTTCAACCTTTGGATGATAAGCATTAGATATAATAGCTGATCACCCACTCTTTTCCTAAAAGAAAGGAGAGTCAGTAATGAGTTCCAACATTTTAATAAAAGATTTTTATGTCTTTCCCCCTATTCACTTTGAACTCCTTTCCCTCTGGCTCTCTTCCTTTTCCTCTTTGGTTTTTATGATGTTAGCTGGTTTTATAACAACAACAAAGTGAAATTTAGTTACATTAAATCAGTGACTTTATTCCATTCGCCCAGAACTCTACTCTCTCTAGCATACCAATCTTTCTTGGAAAGCTTAATTCATAAGTTTTTCAAAAGACCAATAATGAAACTTGCTTCCAGCTACCTGATGAAGAGGTGATGTACTAATGGTGAAGAGTGTAGCATATTTTTTGGACACTGCAAATGTAGGAATTTATTTTTATTAGCTGCACACATTCAATAAAAGGGATTTTTTTTTTAACTGTAGGAGGAGGCTAGGATAGAGAAAGATTTTTGTTCTTTGAAAAAAAAATTTAATTTAAAAAAAAGTTTCTTTAGAATTTTATTACCCTCTGTGATAGCACAATTAGTGCACAAATGAAGCATACCTATTTAAATCTGAATTAAAAGGTACATTTCAAAAAATATATAGAAGGTGGTGAATATATCAGAAAGGAAAATCTGGATTTCTGAGACTTAATTGTAGTTCTACCTGATCACCTAGTATGTGGTATCCAGCATTATGTATCTATATGTGGCATTATATTGAGGTGAAAAGTGAACAAAATTACTCTCCCTTTAAAAAGGAATTGAGGCTTTGTTGACTGTTACCACCATATGTAGCTCTACCACCTCATTCCTTCCCATTTCAGCCCTACCCCCCCCTTCTCCCTTCTGCCTGTTTCCTATCCAAGTTGTGTACGGTCATGTTATCAGTCAATCCATGTACTGAGCACACTGCCTGACACATAGTAAGTGTCTGATAAATGTTTTTTCATACATTCACACTCCTGGGTACGCTTGTGTGTACACCAACTAGTCAGTTTCTAAGGGAAACATAATTTTAATGATCTAAATCAAAAGCTGGCAAACTACAGCAAGAGTATGTGGCTACTGCCTTTTTTTTATCCTTGAACTAAGAATGGTTTTTACATTTTAAACTAAAGTTTCATTGTATTTAAAAATTTAAAAACCATTCTTAGCTTGAGGAAATCTGGTCTAAGTAGTATATTGATCACTAACGAGTAGTTGCCAAGGCAGTCAGAGGCCAGGATACAGCTTACTACATAATGATGCAATTGTGCAAGCCACCTAAGAACTGAGAGTAACAAAATCAGGTTAGGAAATGTGTTCCAGTAGTACCAGTCAAGCTGGAGATAGTCAGAAGATGCTTTTTTATCTTGAACTCTTTGGATAAAAGTCTGATATTTGATACATAAATTTTGGTTAACAAATACTAATATATAGTGACCAATAAGATGGAGGACTAGATATATTTTCTGACCCACCAACCTTTCAAACCTCTCCAAAACAGGAATTATGTGCCAAAAATAGACCAACTTCAGCTGTCTCCATGGTCTAGGACAGAGGTGTAAAATAGCAGCTGAAGGAGCCTACAAAACTACCCAGTACTGCCTGAAGCAGATAAAAATGTAATTGGAAAATCTTGACAAAATACAATACAATACAATATAGATAATGTTAATTTGTGGTTTTCTAAGTCAATATGGGGGACTTAACTCTTCCATTTGAGTTTGATACCACTGGCCTAGGACACTGAATCTAAAAGATGATTAAAAAAGAAAAAATATCAGCTAACAATACCTACCATGAACAAACAGCATTCCACCCTGCCACCTCCCACATTATTACTAGCTGACCCAAAGACTTGATACGCCTGTTTCCCTCTTTCTCTTTCCTGTGTTATGGAGATCTCACGAAAGGTCATCTGGATAATGCTCCAGGGGTACAAGCTTGTTTGGGCCACAGTAGACTGCACCTTAACAGCCAGCACAGACATTCAGTGGTTTGTGCTGCAAAAGATCTCTTCGGGAAACCGGGAACAGAGGGAAAGGGGCAAGATAAATAAATGTCTAATCTTGAAATAGGGCTCAACAACACACCTCACCTCACAGAGCTTCAGAAACCCAAACTACAGACATCAACCCAGTAGCCAGCTTAACAGTGCTCTGAACTTTAGGTGCTGAGCCAGAGAACTGAGGAACAGAGGGAGCAGCATAGAACACCAGGATAGAACACTGTGAGTTGGGGTGAGGAGAAGTGGCTGTGCAGCACTCCACTAACCCCTTGGGAAAGAGCTCAACATCAGCTGGGGCCAGTTCTATCCACCCAAAGTAATGGGCAAAGACCTAGACTGGTGAGCCATGAATTGCCCAACATAAGAGGAAGTTGAGACTTTTGGGGACCTAACCCCCAAGGAAATGACTATCAGAGGGAGGAAGTCAAAAAGGGAGCAGTAGGGGAAAACTGGAGGGGAAGACAAATTACCAAAACTCTCAGGAAAAAGAAAACTGAAAGACCTTGAACTTAAGCAGATAAGTCAACAGGGAAAAACAACAAAAGGAAATGGGGCCTCCAGTTGTAGTAAACAAGTTCGGTCATCTATGAATAGATACTATAAAGCAAAGGAACATGATCTAGCACTTGAGACAGAGGAGCTGTGGAAAATGAAGAGAACGCTGAATCACAACATTCTGTTTCTGAATGGTTCAAAGGAGAATGAAGATTATGAGGGCAAAATAGAAAAACTAGAATCTGAGAAGTTTCATCAAAGAAACAAAAGAAAACATAAATTGGGAATGCAAATACACAGAGTAGAAGAAAAGCAAAGAACAACATTAGAAGAAAATATGGTTACTATCCAAGGAATATTGATCTCAAAGACAAGATGCATAGAAACAGCTTAAGGACCCATACCTGTCCCAGAAGAACATGATAAGATGAAAAACCTGAACATAATAATGCAAAAAATAACAGAAGAAAACTTTCCAGAACTTCTGAACAAAGAAAATGAAGTACTAATTGAAAGAAATCATAGATCATCTCCAGAAAAAAACACCACCACCAAACCAAGGTTGCAAACTCCAAGACGCTATTAGTTAAATTTAACAATTCAGTTTAGAAACAAATTCTGCATGCTTGAAGTCAAGAGAAAGAACTTCAAAAAGAAAGGAAATTCAAGTAACAAGACTTTATTCAACAACCATAAAACACAAGAGGGAATGGAAAAATGTGTTCCAAACAGCAATGGAGCTCAGGATGTGGTTCAAGGTGACCTACCCTAAAAATTTTCATTTCACAAATGAAAAAAGATGGACATTCAATAATAAAGAGGCATTTAAAACATTCTTAGAAAGAAAACCAGAACTGAAGAGGTCATTTGCTGGAGGGGTGAATGAATTCAGTAGCCAGTGACAAGAACAGCAACAACGGTGGCAACAGCAATGAAGTGATAGAAGCAAGGCCAGTAACTCTTCTTCCTAAACATAAGCAAGGAGACAAAGGTGAAGACAGAAGTCCAGTGAAGGTAACAGTAGAGAGGTGAGCCTGGGGTGTTATGGACAGAATCTGGCAACACTGCCTACAGGTGAATCAATGTTTTTTTTTGTTTGTTTGTTTTGTTTTGTTTTTGGTGGGACTACATTAAAAAATTGAAGGGAGGGAGAGGATCAAGGATATAGAGGGGAATGTATGCTATGCCTGGGTCAAATCAAGGGCTAGCAATGAGATGACTCATGGTCTCTCAGGAAGAGAAGAGCCTGCAGGGGAATGGATGAGGAGAAGAGAGAAGGATTGAAAAGGTGGTGGTAGGGGAAAGACACCTTACTTTTGTGGTGAGAGGGGGTTCCACTGATGAATGCACCTATGGTCGAGAAGAAAAGTTCTTTGAAAGGATATGGGGATCTTGTGCTGGGTGTCATTTGGGGGGCATTTAGTTCTTTAAAAGACTACTTGTCCTGCCTTGGGAAGAGGGGAAGCTGGAACTCCTGGGGGCAACTGGCACCTGGAAGAGTAGGAGGGCATGGACCCAGGGAGAAGATTTTGAGATAAATGGGAAAAAAAAAAACCCAGGTCATCAGGGGGAGGGTAAAGATCTGTGGTGGACTGCATAATCAAGGATAGGGGAGGAGCTACCATGGGGCCATGTTCTCTCTGATACCTGTAAGCATTAGTATTGTCCTGAGAGTGAGACACAATGGAAAAGGGGAATTCACTGGGCAAGTTCTACAGGGTAGTGAAGAAATTGCCAAGAAGGGAGAGCTAAAAATGGATAGATTTGAAGTTTAGATGGCATAAAGAATTCAAAGAACAGAGTAACTGGATAATTATAGTTACTGTGAACCTGAGAATGAGGGTCTAGAGTAGTCAAAGAAAAAGGATAATAAAGAGAGCGAGGGAAATTCTTTCTGCAAAGAGGTGCAAAAATAAAATAAAATAATGAACAAGACTAGTTGAAGAAGATGAGAAAGGGGAATCTATTTGGCTAAAAGGAGAAAAAGTGGAGAAGAATTAGGGGGAAAAAATCAGGAAGAAAAAAAAGGAACTAATAAAGCAAAACACTAAAGGGAAAAGTTAGAAGTGAGAGGGGGATCAGAAGTGAGAAGATAGCCAGTTGCAATAGGGCCATCTTAAAAAAATTAAGCTAAAATAACTGAAGGAATATAGTATTGTGTTTACAGCAAAAGAGGAAAAAATAAACCCAATATGAAAGGCAAATGGTGGAAAATATAAACCCAGCTCTCATAATGTGAAAATTCTAATGAGAATTATTAAATAATCCAATAAGATGCAAAAAAAGTGACATATTGGATAAGAAGACAAACCCCCCACAATCTATTGCTTACAAGAAACACATTTAAAAACCAAAAGTATATACAAAATAAAACTGAGAGGATGGAAAAAATTTTCCATGTAGCAAATGAATCCAAAAAAACAAGAGCTGCAGTCATGCTGACAATGCAAAAACAAACATCCAAAAAATAAAAGAGGATAAACAAGGAAACTACACTATGCTGAAAAGAACCCTAGACAACAAACCAATATCCGTAATAAACTCATATACTCCAAGTGCCTTAGCACCCAAATTCATATAGGAAACACTATCTGAGCTATGAGACAGACAATAATACAATAGTCACAAGAAACTCCAATATCCCTTTCTCAGTTTTGGATAAGTCTAACAGAAAGATAAGCAAAAGGGAAAATACGGAACTGAAACAAATTCCTGGAGAAGCTGGAGTTAAAAGATTTATGAAATCTTCTAAATGGGACAGCAACAGAAAATACGTACTACATGGCAATTTTACAAAAATTGACCACAAAGTAGGGCATAGAAATATTGCAAATAGATACTAAAAGGTAAAAATAGTAATGCATCTTGTACAGATGATAACACAATAAAATATTAATTACTTCAAGGACCACAAACAAAAGATACTGACCCAAATGGAAACTTAATAATGAAACACTAAATAATAAGTGGATCAAAGAACAAATCATAGAAACCAATAAAAGTTATGTAAAAGAAAATGATGATGAAACAATGCACCAAATTTTCTGAGATAACAGCTAAATCAGTCCTCAAGGGGAAAATCGTACTCTTACAAACACAGAACCAAAATAGAAAAAGAAAGGATTAATGAAGTGCATGTACATTTTTTTAAAAAATTAAAAGTAAATAACAAAACCTAAAATAAGCATAAAAGAGGAGATAATAAAAATCAAAGGAGAAATAGATAAATTGGAACAAACCATAGAAAGAATTTAAAAAACCAAAAGTTGGTTCTTTGAAAAGTCTAATAAAATTGATAAACCCTTAATTAATCTAATTAAAAAGAAGAGAGCAGAAAATCAAATCAATAAAATGACAAATGTGCAGAAACAAAACCAGAAGAAATAAAAAGAATAATGAAAACATTATGCTTAGTTATATGCTAATAAAGCTGAACACATAAAAAAAATAAAAGAATAGTTTCAAGGGCAGCTAGCTGGTGAAGTAGATAGAGCACTGGCCCTGGAGTCAAGAGAACCTGAGTTCAAATGTGGCCTCAGACACATAACACTCATTAGCTGCGTGACTCTGGGCAAGTCACTTAACCCCAAATGCCTCACAAAAAAAAAAAAGCTTCAAAAATATAAGACAACCAAGTTATGAAAAGATCAGATAGAAATTTTAAATAACCCCAATATCAGAAAAGGGAATTGATAGAGCTGTAAAGGAACTGAGAAAGAAAGAAAAAAAAATACCTGGTCCTGATGGATTTACAGGAGAATTCCATCAAACTTTTTTTTTGTTTTCTTTTTTCTTAATTAATTTATTTTGATTTATTAACAATCACTTCCAAAAGCTTTTGAGTTTTCAATTTTTCTCCCCCTCCCTCCCCAAGACACCACGCAATCTGATATAGACTATACATATACATTCCTATTAAACATATTTTCACATTAGTGATGTTGTAAGTAA
Organism: Vombatus ursinus; assembly: GCF_900497805.2. Lineage (NCBI taxonomy): Eukaryota > Metazoa > Chordata > Mammalia > Diprotodontia > Vombatidae > Vombatus > Vombatus ursinus. The sequence continues at coordinate 30,535,061 of NW_020941197.1, forward strand.
GAATTAGAATCAATAGGAAGAACCACCAGAAAGAGGAAACAAAACACAACAGAAGAAAAAAAATAGGAAATAGTATGCTTCTATCTGCATTCAAACTCCATAGTTCTTTCTTTGGATATGGATGGCATTTTCCATCATGAAACTTTTGGAGATGTCTTACAGTCTTGTATTGCTGAGAAGGGTTAAGTCTATCAATATTAGTCATCACACAACATGGCTGTTACTGTGTACAACTTTCTCCTGGTTCTGCTCACTTCACTCAGCATCAGACCATACAAGTCTTTCCAGGTTTTTCTAAAGTCTGCCTGCTCATCATTTCTTAGAGCGCAATAGTATTCCATTATATTCATATACCACAGTTTGTTCAGCCATTCCCCAATTGATAGGCATCCTCTCAATTTCCAATTCTTTGTCACCACAAAAAGAGCTGTTACAAATATTTTTGTACATGTGGGTCCTTTTCCCACATGCATGATCTCTTTGGAATACAGCCCTAGAAGTGCTATTGCTGGGTCAAAAGGTATGCACATTTTTATAGCCCTTTGTGCATAGTTCCAAATTGCTCTCCAAAATGGTTGGATCATTTCACAACTCCACCAACAATGCATAAGCAAAATCATAAAGGAAAACTGCCCTGAGGTCCTAGAACCAGAGAGTAAAATAGCCATAGAAAGAATCCACCAATCACCTCCTGAAAGAGATCCCAAATTGAAAACACCAAGGAATATAGTAGCCAAATTCCAAAATTACCAGGTCAAAGAGAAAACACTGCAAGCATCCAGAAAGAAACAATTTAAATATCACGGAACCACAGTCAGGATTACACAGGACCTTGCAGCTTCTACATTAAAAGACCATAGGGCATGGAATATGATATTCCATAAGGCAAAGGAGCTTGGATTACAATCAAGGATCAACTACCCAGGGAAAATGAGCATGATCTTTCAGGGGAGGAGATGGATATTCAATGAAATAGGGGGCTTCCAAACCTTCCTGATAAAAAGACCAGAGCTCAACAGAAAATTTGATCTTCAAATACAAGACTCAAGAGAGACATAAAAAGGTAAATGGGACAGAAAGAAACAACATGTTATTAATAAGGGCAAACTGTTTACATCCCTATAAGAGAAGATGACACTTGTAACTCTTGAGAACTGTATTGTTATTACACCATGTTAAAGGGATATACATAAAGGGGGTGGGTATAAACTGACTTTGATGTAATGATAAAAAAAAATCTAATCAAGTGGGTTAAATGGATCCAAGTAAGTGGGTTAATCTAATCTAATTAAGAAAATTACTGAGAGAAAAGGAAAAGAGGAGGCAGACAAGGGTAAATTACATTACAGGAAAAGGCACAAAAACCTATTACAGCAGAGGGAAAGAAGGGAGGGAGATGAGCATTGTTTGAACCTTACTCAAGGTTCAAAGAAGGCTCAAGAAGGGAATAACATAATCAGTTAGGTATAGAAATCTAACTTGCCCTACAGGCAGTAGGAGGGAAAAGGGGAGAGAAAAGGGAGGGGGGATAGAAGGGAGGGAAGAAGTAGTAAGGGTAAAGGGGAAGAAAAGGGGGGGGCTAATAGAAGGGAGGCAGGACTGAGGGAGCTGGTGGTCAAAAACAAAACACTAGTGAGGAGGGAAAGGGACAAAGGAGAAAGAAAAGCATAAACGGGGGAAAATAAGATGGAGAGAAAGATACAGATAGTAATCATAACTGTGAATGTGAATGGAATGAACTCTCCCATAAAATTGAAGCGGATAGCAGAATGGATTAAAAACCATAATCCTACAATATGTTGTTTACAGGAAACACATTTGAAACAGAGCGACACAGCTTAAAGATAAAAGGCTGGAGCAAAATATATTATGCATCAGCTGAAGTAAAAAAAGCAGGGGTAGCAATCCTGATCTCAGACAAAGCAAAAGCAAAAATAGATCTTATCAAAAGAGATAAGAAAGGAAACTACATTCTGCTAAAAGGCATCTTAGACAATGAAGTAATATCATTACTAAACATATATGCACCAGATGGTATAGCATCCATATTCTTAGAGGAGAAGTTCAGGGAGTTACAGGAAGAAATAGACAGCAAAACTATACTAGTGGGGGATCTCAACCTCCCCCTCTCTGAACTAGATAAATCTAACCACAAAATAAACAAGAAAGAAGTTAAGGAGGTGAATAGAATATGAGAAAAGTTAGGTATGATAGACCTCTGGAGAAAACTGAATGGGGATAGAAAGGAATATACTTTTTTCTCAGTGGTACATGGCACATACACAAAAATTGTCCATGTACTAGGGCATAAAAACTTCACAATCCAATGCAGAAAGGCAGAACGACCAAACTTTTAAATATTAATTAGTACATATACTTCACAAATTATTCTCAAAAACTGAGAAAGAAAGCACCCTACCAGAACCTTTTTATGGGACAAATATAGTTTAATACCTTAACCAGGGAGAGACAAAACACAGAAGGAAAACTATAGGCCAATATAAGTAATGAACACTGATTCAAAATTCTAAATAAAATCCTGTCAAATAGATTGCAATGATTTATCCAAGAAATTATTCATTATGACTGAGTGAGATTTATACTAGGTTTACAAGGGTGGTTCAAAATTAGAAAAATCATCAACATAATTAATCATATTAAAAATCTAAACATTGAAAATCACATGATCATCTCAATAGATACAGAAAAAGCCTTTGATAAAGTATAACACTTTTTTTTACTAAAAAACCCTACAAAATATGGGCATAGAGGAATCTTTCTAAAATGTTATCTAAAGTCAAAAGCAAGCATTATATGCAGTAGGGGTACACTAGAACTTTTTCCAGAATATACAGAAGTGAAGCTTGGATGTCCACTATCCCCATCATTATTTGATATAGTTTTGGAAATGCTAGCAACAGTGATAAGAAAAGAGGAAGAAACTAAAGGTATAAAAATGGGGAAAAAAAAGATAAAACTATCCTTATTCACTGATGATGTGACGGTATACTTAGAAAATCCTAGGGAATCAGCAGAGACACAAATTGAGACATTAATAGTTTAACAAAGTTGCAAAATAAATCCTCAAAAATCAATAGCATTCCTATATAACAATAAAACCCAAGAAGCCAAAGGGAAATCCCATTTCAAATAACTACAAAATAAAATATCTGAAGATCAACCTACCTAAACACAAGATTCAATTACAAAGTATTCCTTAAAAGAAATATAAACAGGCTCAGATTCTTAAAATCTAGCCACTACTCAGATTCTTATAATCTAGCCAATAGCTCACTAATGTTCAGACTCCTTAAGAGTCTGCCTAATATGACAGATGTTCTAATAAACCTTGTCTTTAAAAAAAAGAAAAAAGAAAAAAAAAGAAATAAAAACAACTTAAATAGCTGAAGGAATATTCAGTGCTTATGGCTAGGCTGTGCCAATATAATAAAAATGACAATACTACCAAAATGAATCTATGTATTTATTTATTTATTTTTAGTTTTCAACATTCACTTCCATAAGATTTTGAGTTTTAAATTTTCTCCCCCACCCATTTCTTCCTCCCCCCTCCACTGTGTACAATCTGATATAGGCTCTACATACACATTCATGTTAAGCATATTTTCCCATTAGTCATGATGTAAAGAACAGTTAGAACTAATGGGAGGAACCACAAGAATGAAGCAATAAAACAAAACAACAAAGGAAAAGAAGAGCAAATAGTATGTTTCCATCTGCATTCAGACTCCATATTTCTTTCTCTGGGTGTGGATAGCAATTTCCATCATGAATCTTTTGGAGTTGTCTTAGATTCTTGTATTGCTGTGAAGAGCTAAGTCTATCAAAGTCATTCATTCCATAATATGGCTGTTACTGTGTATAATGTTCTTCTGGTTTTGCTCATTTCACTGAGCATCAGTCCATGCAAATCTTTCAAAGTTTTTTTGAAGTTTGCTCATCATTTCTTATAGCACAATAGTATTCCATTACATTCATATACCACAACTTGTTCAGCCATTCCCCAATTGATGGACATCCCCTCAATTTCTAATTCTTTGCCACCACAAAAAGAGCTTCTATAAATATTTTTGTACATGTGGATCCTTTTCCCTTTTTTATGATCTCTTTGGGATACAGACCTAGTAGTGGTATTGCTGGATCAAAGGGTATGCACATTGTTATAGCATAGTTCCAAATTGCTCTCCAAAATAGTTGGATCATTTCACAATTCCACCAACAATGTATTAGCGTTCCAATTTTCCACATCTTCTCCAACATTTATCATTGTCCTGTTTTGTCATGTTAGCCAATCTGATAGGTGTGATGTACCAAAATTAATCTTAAGGCTATGCCAATTACCAAAAGGATACTTTATAGAACTTGATAAAATAATAAGAGTGTTCATTTGGAAAAACAAAAAGATCTAGAATATCAAGGAAAATGATGAAAAGAAGTAGGGATGGAAGGAGAATATCACTTCCAGACTATGTTCTAAATTATATATATAAATATGTATATTTTTATATTTTAATATTCAAACCATATTACAAAGCAACAGTCATCAAAATCATCGGGTATTATTTTAAAAACAGATAGATAGATCAATGGAACAGACTAGGCAAAGGAGAATCAGAAACTATGGAAATCAATAACCCAGTGTTTGATAAAGTGGAAAACAAATTACCAACAAAAAGTTTCCTTATTTATAAAAAACTGCTGGGAAAACTGGAAAGCAGTCTGTCAGAAATTGGGCTTAGATCAACACCTTATACCATATTCTATAATATATTCTAAACCTAAAGCCTTAATATTAAAAATTATACTATTAAAATTAGAAGAGAAGTAGATCATATACATTTTACAGTTATGGGTAGGAAATAAATATTAAACCAAACAAGTGATAGAGGCAATTACAAAAGGTAAAATAAGTAACATCAATTATATGAAACTAAAAAAACTTCTGCAAAGACAACATTAATGCATCTAGGATAAGAAGCGAAGTAGTCAAATGGGGAAAAAGAAATTGTGTCAAACTTCTCTGATAAGAATTTGGCACTTAAGATATATAAACTACATATATGCTTATATATATTTATGTGTGTGTATATACACAGACATATATATGTCTTGCAGATATATATGATTATTAGTCATATAAATACAGTATGACTTTCCCTAATTGATAAATGTTCAAAGTATGAGAATAAACTTTTCAAAAACTATTCACAACCCTATGAAAGAATGATCCAAATAATTAATAAATGAAAGAATGCAATCAAAACAATCCTGAGATTTCACTTCATGCCTTGAAAACTGGCAAAAATGACAAAAATGGCCATATTCAATGTTGGAGAGCGTGTAGAATGATAGGCACACTAATACATTATTGGTGGAGTTGTGAAATGGTACAAACATTTTGGGAAGCAACCTGGAATTATGCAAATAAAGTGACTAAGATGTTCATACCCTTTGAACCAGAGAATCCATTACTAAATTTATATCCTAAGGAAGCCATTAAAAAGTAAGTCCCTATATACACCAAAATATTTATAGCAGAACTTTTCTTTTGTGATAGTAAAGAGTTGGACACATAAGTACCCCATTAATTGGGGAATGGCAAAACAAATTGTGGTACATGAATAATATGGAATATTACTATGCTGTAAGAAATGTATGTGATACAGAGAAGCATGGAAAGATCTTCATAAAGAGAAGCAGAGAGAAATAAGTTGAGCCAATATAACTATATACACAATAACTACAACAATGTACATGAAAAGAACAATTACACACCAGAAAATCAAAAGAGAATGTAACAAAATTACAAAGATCAAGCAGGACTCAAATGTGGAATAATGAGAGTACACCCCCAATTTACTGCTTTGTGGAGGTGGGAGGCCCACAAGTCTTACATATTGTATGTTTTCAAACTTTTTTCTATGTATCAACTAGCTGTGTTGATTTTTTTTTCTCTTTAAAAATATTATTTTGTATAAGATGACTCCCTGGGAGATGGAGAGAGAGGGATACTTTAATTAACTGATGATGTAAGAAATAGAAGATGTCAATAAAAACTGATTTTAAAAAACATATAGTTTGTTTTAGATATATTTAGATTGAATGTAAGATGAATTTCTCTATGCCATTTACAATTTTTGCCATGGCCAATATATAACACGCCTCTGTGTGCCAACCAGTTATGGGCAAGAAAGGTACTCCATAATCACCATACTAGTACTATTGGATCCAAGTAGGCTAATCAGTGCTTTTGTTATATACCCTCATTTCAGAGACAAGCACCACAAGATCTTCTGCTTTGGATTTTTTAATGTTAAGGTAATCCTAGTATCTCCAGGGCTCTTCCAATATTTCATAGTATGAACTAGAGGATCCTGTAGTATGGTGGTACTACAGGTATTTGTGCTATTCTCTGGATAGTGGTTAAGAGGGGGACCCTCTTGGGGAGAACAATGATATACTATTTTCCTTTTAAAGGATATTAGTGCGTAGGTTGTATTTCTATGCATTTGTATTACATGTTTAGAAGTATATATGAGTTTCTCTGTGTCCATTTTTTTGAGAGGCAAAAGCAGTGTTTAAGGGTGTGTGTGTGTGTGTGTGTGTGTGTGTGTGTGTGTGTGTGTGTGTGTTCATAACCAGTTGCCTTAGTTAAAAGAGTAGTAATGAGGCCAGGTTTATGGGTTCTTTAGATTCATTCCCTATGTGAAGGACAGTTAACTTTCTTCTGTCCTATGCACAATCTGCTTATCAGAGCCAAATATTTTTTGTAACGGAATTCAAGGAAAAGTGAGCCAAAAAAGTGTGTGGCTAGATCAATGCAAATGTAATCAACATTACTATATGAATTCAGAAGTACATACAATTAAAAAAATCTATTACATTTTGTGTGGATTATCTATTTGTATGTACATAGGAGATGTAGTTGTGTATCTGCATGTATGCGAAATGTAAACATTTTTTGTTTAAACATTTTCATCTGTTTTAGCTAGCATTGAAATGTACACTTTCTCTCTCTCCAGAAAACTAACATTTCTGGAGGTTTTATTTTTTCTTTTCAAGGAAAAGGAATAAACATACTAACTTGAATGGATGAGAGAAATTAAGGAAGAAAGACTGCAACTGTCCTGAGAGATAATTTTACATGGATCAATTTAAGAAACAGCAAATAATAAAACAAAATTCTTTGTACTATGTTATGTCCATTCATTATTTTTGTTGTTGAGTCATTTCAGATTCTTCATGAGACCATTTGGAGTTTTCTTGGCAACGATACTGGAGTGATTTGCCATCTCCTTCTCCAGCTCATTTGATATATGAGGTAACTGAGGCAAACAGAGTTAAGTGACTTGGCAAGGGTCACACAGCTACTAATTTTCTGAGACCAGATTTGAACTAACAAAAAGGAGTCTTCCTGACTCCAGTCCCAGCACTCTATCCATCTAGCTAACCTCCATTCATATGACCCACCCACGGTTTCTAAAAATACTTGAGAGACCTGCTTCCTTTTTGGTTCTAGCTACTGTCAAGCCCACACTACATATTCTATATGGACAAATATTCTATAAGGACATTTTGCTGGGGTGGATGGAACAATAACTGACAACAGAGAGAATAGATGGTTATCTATTTCTGTTTTGTTTTTTGGAGAGGTAATTGGGGTTAAGTGACTTGCCCAGGGTCACACAGCTAGTAAGTGTAAAGTGTCTGAGGCTGCATTTGAACTCAGATCCTCCTGACTCCAGAGCCGGTGCTCTATCCACTGTGCTACCTAGTTGCCCCGGACAGTTATCTATTTCTTACTTGCCTGATTCAGTTCACTCTGCCAGGTAATTGCTTGATTGAGTAGGGAAGAGAGGACGGAATAAAGTCCCAAAGATGTTTACAGGTATGGCTAAAAATAACGAGAAGTTGAGACAGGAAACTGATGGATGAGTTATGGTGTGAAAATGACAAGTTTAATCTCAGACGTGATTAACGTTGTAAAAATGAACAACTTTGAAAAGGGTTAGATGGCACAGTGTTGGCCTCAGATACTAGCTGTGTGACTGGGCAAATCACTTAACCTCTTTGCCTCAGTTTCCTCATCTGTAAAAAGGGGCATAATATTATGGGATGACTGATTTTGATAAACTTAGCTCTTCACAGCAAAAATCTAAGACAACTCCAAAAGATTCATGATGGAAACTGCTATCCATACCCAGAGAAAGAAATATGGAGTCTGAATGCAGATGGAAGCATACTATTTGCTCTTCTTTTCCTTTATTGTTTTGTTTTATTGCTTCATTCTTGTGGTTCCTCCCATTAGATTTAATTATTTTTTACATCATGACTAATGGGAAAATATGCTTAACATGAATGTGTATGTAGAGCCTATATTAGATTGCATGCTGTCGTGGGGGGGGGGAAGAAGTAGGAGGGGGAGAAAATTTAAAACTCAAAATCTTATAGATGTGAATGTTGAAAATTAAAAATAAATTAAAAAAATAAAAATAGGCATAATAATAGCACTTGCCTCCCCGAGTTACATGAGAATCAAAGGTAACAATAATGGTAAAGTGCTTAGCACAGTACCCAGCAGATGGTAAGCACCGTATGAATGTTAGCTATTATTCAAAGACTTAATAACTCTGGCCAATGCAATGTCCAACCAGGATAGCAGAAGAGTGATGATGAAGATGCTACCCATCTCCTAACAAAAGGAATGGGCTCTGTATGTGGAATGGGACACATATTTCTGAACATGGCCAATGTGGGCATTTGGTTTGCTTGACTCTGGGTATTTGTAACAAGGGTTTTGTTATTCTCTTCCCCCTTTCCCATCCCCACCCCCTTTGGAAATAGGAAGGACAGAAAACAAACACTTGTCAACTAAATAAAACAAAGGAGAATAAATCCCATTTTCTAGGGCAGTGCTGCATTCACCTGCACCTTCCTCTCAATGAATGCACAAGGCCTGGAATGCCAAGGTGCTGTAGGGGACGAACTTCTGGGGGGTAAAGGGTGTTGACCCGTCCATTTTGGGTTTCTGCTCCTCCCTCCTCTACAGGCTCCAGGCACACAGCAAGCGCTTAATAAATGCTTTATCTAATCTACGAAGAGGGGAACGAGTTCTGGAATAGACGGGTCCGAAGCCCCGTTTCTTTCTAATCTCAGATCTGCACCTGTGGCCTAGGGTAATCACCTCTTCAGTTTCCTCATCTGTAAAGGGGGTGTTGGATCACACAGGCTCTAAGTTTCCATAAATTCCACAAGGGCAGGGCTGCAGCGACGAGCGGAACGCGCAAGACAGAACGCGCATGCACCTTCGATCACTAGGCGACGGCGACCTGCGCAGCCGCATCTCTGCGTCGACCCCAACCGCTGGACTTCCGGTCTGTCCCTGGGAAGACCTTCCGGGTCATACCCGAGAAGCCGGTAGAAAGCGTTTCGTAGAGGCGGAAGGGATTTTGGAGGTCGTCTCGTCCAGCGCCTTTCGGGTTTTTTTTTTTTAAACTGATGGGGAAACTGAAGCTTAGAGAGGGTAAGTGACTTTCCCCAAGGCCACACAGTTAGTAAATGTATGAGGCGGACTTGGAACCTTGGCCATCCTGACCCTCCTAGTCCGGCGCTTCTCCAGGACCCTCCGAGCTGGGGAGGACGCGAAGGTGAGAGCCGGCTGTGGGCTGGGGACGGGGAGCCGTGGCTGCATTCGAGCAATAAAAGACAAATGTGTGTGTGTGTGTGTGTGTGTGTGTGTGTGTGAGAGAGACATTCACACATAGAAACACAGCCGGAGGATAGTGTGTGTGTGTGTGCGCGCGCGCGCGTGTGTGCGCTTGTGTGTGTGACATACACACATAGAAACACAGCTGGAGAATAGTGCGTGTGTGTGTGCATGTTTGTGTGTGTGACATACACGCATAGAAACACAAGCGGAGGATAGTGTGTGTGTGTGTGGTGACATACACACATAGAAACACAGCCAGAGGATAGTGCTTGTGTGTGTGCGCATGTATGTGTGTGTGACATACACACATAGAAACACAGCTGGAGGATAGCCAGCACAAGCCCATGTAAATGCTGGGAGGTACCAAATGTAGTTATTTTTTTCTTCCAGGCATTTGGAATTTTTGGTTGTTGGGGTTTTGGTTTTTCTTTTTCTTCCTTTTCTTTTTTGCCCTTTCTTTCTCGTTGTTTATCTCCCTCTTCCCCTTCTCTCTCTCTCCTTTTCTCTTTTTCCTTTTTTTCTGTTTTACTTTGCTTCTTTTTCTTATTTCTTTTTACCTTTTTCTCTTCCTTTCTCTGTTCCTTTCTCTTTCATTTTGTTTCTTTCATTCTCCTCTTTTTGTGTTTTATTCTCTCTCTCTTGTTTCTCTCAACCCTTTTATCTCTCTCTCTCCATTTCTCCCTCTTTCTGTCTTTCTCTTTGTTGCTCCGTTCCTCTCTCCCTTTCTCTTTCTCTCTTTTCTTTCTCTTTTTCTTCTTTCTTCCTACCCCCATTATTCCCTTCCTGCTTTCCTATTTTTGCCCCTACTTTTTTTTATCCCAACTGCCAAGACCTCCATGGCACTAACTTTTTGTCGTTTGACTATGTTTTCATAGTGCCGAGAACTAGGATGGAGAGACCCCAGAAGACTTGTTTGAGAAGAACATGGGAGACTCTAGTCCCTTTCCCAAGGGTCCTTGCTGAGGAAAGCACCATTGCAACTAACTCTAGCCGCTCCCCTGAGAAGACTCTGCCTCCTCACATTAAGGGTCCGTTTTACCCAGAGTCAGGATGGGACCGCCTCAAGGAGCTCTTTGTCAGAGAGTAAATATAATGATTTAATACGTAACAGTTTATAATAATAATTTTTCATTGGAGAAGTTGCAGAAGGGGCAGCCAGGTCGTGCAGTGAATACAGCACCGGCCCTGCAGTCAAGCAGACCTGAGCTCAAATGCGACCCGGACACCTGACACTTAACTATCTGTGTGACCCTGGGCAAGTCACTTAACCTCTATTGCTCCTCTCCCCCCCCTCCAAAAAAAAGGGGGAAAAAAAGCTGCAGAATAGGCTTTAGCCTCCGTACAGTCTATCATGGGCCTTAAATAGAACTTTGAGATTCTAATCTGTTTCTCACTCCCACCTACCTCTTACTAAACTTTTCCCGCTTGGTTGCTGGTTTTTATTTTTCATATTTGCCCCCTGTGATTTCATTATAAGATATACAGACCTTGCAGGTCAGTAATTGTTTGACAAGCCTATCCAAGTTTCCAAGTAACATCCAGGTACAGTTGATAGCTTTGTTAAGAATAAAAGACTTCGAATCACAATTCCTTTAATATTTACCTGACATCCTGTGACCCAAGAAACTAGAAAAGTTTCACAGAATCATATGCTATAGGAACTGGAAGAGATCCTAAAGATAATCTAGTTCAACCCCCACGTTATCATGATAAAAAAGAAACCCAAAAAAGTTAAATCATCTGCAAAGGTTCCCTCAGGTGATAAACAGGAGAACAGGGATTTATTGTTCTTATCTCTAATTTTTGTCAGCATGATGGTGGATCATCTGTAACTTATAAAAACGTAGAATTTTGAAGCTGGGAGAATCATGAAAAGCAATAATTATTTTATCTAAAAGAGTGAGGAGGCCTAGGAAAATTATGTCATGTTAATTAGCAGCCCAGCCAAACTTCAAATAAATGTCTTAATTCTTAATAGTAGTAGTAGTAGTTAACAGTGGCAAGAATGCTGGATTTGGAATCAAAAGATCTAAATTCATATCTTAACTCTGGTTTATATGGAGACTTTGGCTCTTGGGATGAGGATGAAGAGTATCACTTTGTGAATAAAGAGTCCTCAACGAAGGAGGAATGTGAGGAGATTAGGAATAGTAGAGGAGACCTTCCAGCATAGGTTGGGTGAACACTTGGGGATATTGTGGAGCACAAGGTAGGGACCAGTTGGTGTCTGAGGTAATTTCCAGCTCAGATTCTACTAGTCTTTGATTGCCCATGTGAATTTAGGCACATCACTTCTTTTTTTTTTAAATTTATTTAATATTTTATTTTTTCCCCAGTTACATGTAAAAACAATTTTTAACTTTTAAAACTTTGAGTTCCAAATTCTCTCCCTTCCTCTCTCCTAACCCCGCTCATTGAGAAGGCAAGCAATTCGATATAGATTATACATGTGTAGTCATGCAAAACATACTTCCATATTAATCATGTTGTGAAAGAAAACATAGACCAAAAAAAAAACCCCTCAAGAAAAATGAAGTTAAAAAAGTATGCGTCAATCTGTATTCAGACACCATCAGTTCTTTGTTTGGGGATGGATAGCATTTTTCATCACAAATCCTTCACAAATCCTTCTTAGTATTGCTGAGAATAGCTAAGTTATTCGTAGCTGAACATATTACAATTTTGCTGTTACTTTGTACACAGTGTATTTCACTTTGTATCAGGTCATGTAAGCCTTTCCAGGTTTTTCTGAGAGCATTCTGCTCAGGATTTCTTACAATACAATAGTATTCCACATAGCACAATTTGTTCAACCATTCCCCAATTGATGGGTATCCTCCCAATTTCCAACTCCCTGCCACCAGAAAAGAGCTGCTATAAATATTTTTGGCTATATAGGTCTTTTTACCTTTTTTAAAAAAAAATCTCTTTGGGTACAGACATAGTTGTGGCACTGCTAGGTCAAAGGGTGTGCACAGTTTTATAACCCTTTGGGCATAGTTCCAAATTGCTCCAAAGAATGGTTGAATTAGTTCACAACTCTACCAACAGTGCATTAATGTCTCATTTTTCTCACACTGCCTCCAACATTTGTCATTCTCCTTTTCTGGCCTATTAGCCAATGTAATAGATATGAGAAAATATCTCAGAATTGTTTTAATTTGCGTTCCTCCAGTCAATAGCCATTTAGAGTTCCTTCTCATATGACTGTGGATAACTTTGATTATTTCATCTGAAAACTGTTCATAGTGTCTCTTGATCATTTATCAATTGGGGAATGGCTCCTATTTTTAACAAATTTAACTCAATTCTCTATATATTTGAGAAATGAGGCCTTTATCAGAGAAACTTGCTTCAAAAATGTTTTCATAGTTATGATTGCTAAATGCATTTCCTTCATTTCTCTATGTATTTGAGAAATGAGGCCTTTATCAGAGAAACTTGCTTCAAAAGTTTTTTCATAGTTATGATTGCTAAATGTATTTCCTTCCATGCTATTTCCCCCACCCCCATTTATTCTATTCTTTCTCCTTTCACCCTATCCCTCCTCAAAAGTGTTTTGCTTCTGACTACTACCTCCCCCAATCTGCTCTGCCTTCTATCACCCTTCCTCCCCTTTCTCTTATTTACTTCCCTTCCTACTTTCCTGTAGGGTAAGATAGATTTCTATACCCAATTGAGTGTGTATGTTTGAGCCAATTCTGATGAGAGTAAGGTTCACTCACTCCCTCTCCCACCTCCCCCATCTTCCCCTCCACTGTAAAAGCTTTTTCTTGCCTTTTTATGTGAGATAATATACCCTATTCTTCCCCTCCCTTTCCTCTTTTCCCAGTGCATTCCTCTTTCTCCTTAATTTTATTTTTTTAGATATCATCCCTTCATATTCAGCTCACACCTGTGCCATCTGTCTATATGTATTCCTAACTGCCCTAACAATGAGAAAGTTTTTGTGAGTTACAAGTATCATCCCATGTAGGAAAGTAAACATTTATCCTTATTACTAGGACCACTAGTGCTGCTCCTCACCCTGGGACTGCCACCCAGGGTTACAACCTGGATCTGAGTATGGACAAAGCACCAGAGTCCTGTCCCCAGTGCCAGCAAAGAGAACCCTGTAATCTTCTGATCTGTTGTCCAACCCCTTTACTGTCTGTGGACTGAGGGCTACAGAAGCAGCCACTCTTACTGCTGATTCAGTGACTTTCAAAGCCTTCTCCTGGTTTGCTGGGGCCTGGTCTGCTCCAGTGCTGAACTGTGGTCCACTCTCACTCAGGTGTGACAGATCTTTCCTGCTGACTTTCTAAGTTGTCTTTGGCTGAAAAATTATTTCACCCTGTCCTTTTGTGAGTTCTGCTGCTTCAGGAATTGTTTTATGGCATTACTCAAAGATGTTTGGAGGGGTTTTAGGGAAAGCTCAGGCAAGTTGCTGCCTTTTCTTTGCCATCTTGGCTCCACCTACTGGGCACATCACTTCTTAAATTTGTGTCTTAAGTTTCTCATTTGTAAAATGAGATTGGACTAGATGACATCAAAGATCCTTACTATCTCTAAATCCTAAGATTTTTGGTATGCTGAGGAATTAAAACTTCTTCATTGCAAATGCAAGTACTCTATACATTTACACTGAAACCTCATTAATTCAGATTTCAGAAATTTGTAATTACTTCTCTAGGTCTCAGTTTCCTCAATTTAAAAATTGAGGGGATTGGATTAGATGACTTCTGGTACCTCTCCTAGTTCTAAATCTATGATCCTTTGAGCATAGACCAGGCTGGAATTTGTATTTTCATTAATCCTGAGGAAAGGCTCTTCTAAACAAATAGAAGGTGGAGAGAGGGTATTTGGTGTGCTTAAGAGAATAACTTTGTTCAAAGTAAGTACATTAATTGTCTACAGATGTAATAAGTGGATCTTGCTAATTACAGACAAACCTATTATGATATTAGTCAGCCCTGTCAGGATATACTTTGCTTCAGCTTACTTTGTTCACTTAAAAGTAAAATCTTCTTTGAAAAAAAAAATCTAATTCAGATTTCTTTTCCCCTACCAGTTAGTCTGGATTAGTGTCATTTTACTGTATATGTTTTCTATATTTGATAAAAGTTAGACAAAAATATCCAGGTTTCTTTTTATACCCCTGGATTTTAGTGAACATTCTGGAAACTCAATTGTATTGGGCAATTACTCGTTTAAAGTTGAAATTCAAATAAGGGAAATAATGAATTCTCTAACACAAATTCTTTATAATTTTGTTCTGGAGACTGGTATTTTAGTGATAATATTAAAGAGGATGATCATCAAGAGCTGAATTCTAGACTTAAGGACATTTAAATACATTTTAATATGTTCTGTGAGAGTCACAATTAATAGAAATACAAGGCTGTTTGCATTTAGAGAGTGTTAGGGGAGTTGATTAGTAATTTCCAAGAGTTAAACCCAAGGAACTTTGTCTTTCATTATTGTTTCAGTGAACGCCTGCCAGTCCCAGAGGAAATTGATTATATTTACAGATCAGCAGCTTCAGGCGCAATCATTGGTTGGATATATGGTGGCATACCCGCTTTTTATCATGCCAAACAACGTTATATTTCTCAGAGCCATGCAGAGATTTATTACAACCGGTTTGATGCTGTGGTATGTATGTGTGAATGAGTGATGTATAATAGGATTTGGTTGCTAACCAATTTTGAGAATTGTTTTACCAAATGGTTTCCTGTCTGGGTGATGTGATTAGAAATGTCTAATCCAGTTAAATATTGAACTGCTGTGTGGGAGGGAAGTTGAGCTAACAAGGTCAGGAAGAGGAAAATCCATTTTACCTGCTAAGTAAACACCAGGAAGTACACATGGACATAGGTGTAAATATTTGAGCTGAGTTGGTTCAAGTGAGGCTAGTCACCTCTCTTTCTCTCCAGGCACCTCATTCATTCTCAGTCCTGCTTTTGCTTATACTGTGTCCTCTGCTCATGATTCCTTTCTGAGTCTCTTTCATCTATCTAAATCCTACCAATCTTTCAATCTCCAAGAGTCTTACTCCTCCATGAAACCTTCCCTGAGTATTCCAGACCACATTAATCTCTAATTTTTCTGATTTATCATAAGACTTTAGGTTCTGTCATGCAAAATAACACTTAATACTTTACTGTTTTCCTATGTATATGTCATTTCCCCCAACTAGAATTTCTTGAGGGCAGGAAACATGTCTTATATTTTTGTATTTCACACATAGATGCTCAGTAAATACTTATGATTGGCATCAGTATTTCCAAGTTTTCCATGTACTACCTGATGGAATGGTCAGTTCCATCAGTAGTCCATAAATAACAGGCCCATAATTAGTTCATCTCGTGTGTGTTAGATGGCAAGTATATTTAACAACTCTGTATGAGACATTGCTAATTAAAAAATGTGCTGTCCCCCCATAATCATGTGTAACATAGTCATGTTTTTAGAATTAGTAGCAGAGAAAAACCATTTCCCTTGGTTAAGGTAATGATTCTATAGACCCTCTTTTTAGTATATTTTACATATGTGTCACATAGGAGTACCTCCTAGTCTGTGGCTCACTCTTCTACCATAGTTCTGAGTATAAGGAAAATATATTAGAGAGCTAATCAAACCTTCCTTCCATTTCAGCAATCTGCCCACAGAGCTGCCATTCGAGGATTCATCCGATATGGCTGGCGGTGGAGTTGGAGAACAGCCATCTTTGTGACTCTGTTTAAGTAAGCTCTCTTTGAATAGTGGTGAGAACGTGTTATCTCAGAACACTTTCAGTAATGCAGTTTTTAAAAAAAGTTTTATTGCTTTATTAGTGAACTGACATAGGGACCGTATCTGACAGTATATGCTACTTTCCAAATCCATAGCTACTGTCTCTTCAAAGGAAAAAAGCATCCATCCCTGTTTCTCTGAGACAGATTTTTTTCTTGTATTTCTTCAGGATCTAACGGCTTTTTAGTGTTGTTTATGTTATTGTGGTCATTGTGTATCTTTTTGGTTTTGCTTTCTTCATTTTATACCAGTCTTTCTGCATTTCTCTGAGTTCCTCATTTTTATTTTTTATGACACAGTAATATCACATCAGATTCATATTCCACAATTTGTCCAGCTATTCTTCAGTTGCCAGCATCCATTTTTTAGTTATTTGCTATCACGAATAGTGCTACTATGAATATTTTGTTATAAGACCTTTCTTTCTTTCTTTCTGACATTTACCTCCTTGTATCCAATAGTGGAGTCAAAAGGTATAAACAGTGTAATGACTTTTTCATTATGATTCCCAGTTTTCCAGAATGATTGGACCAGTTCATCAGCTTTGTATTATTGGGATTAATATATTTTTATGACTGTTTAAAAACAACAACAACATAAAAAAAGCTTATAGTGCTTATTTCTCAGTAAAGTGTGTTTGTCTATGTAGGGTGTGTTGTGCTCAGCACCAGATGCATGTGGATTTGTTACTAATGTGGTTTAAAGATTCTTAATATAAAGGGGGCAAACAATCTGTATGTAACTTAATTTCTTCATTTTCAACCTCTAAGCTCCTTATGGAGAGACTTGACAAATAAACTGAAGGGCAGTCAATAGTAATAGTTTTATTTTTCAGAGTCCATATTATAGGGCTTGGGGTACATAGAGACCCTGAAACACAATAGAAAAGTGACAAAGAGCCTGGAGTAGGGTTAATGAATGAAAATGATAGCCTATTCCTTTCCTTAAAAATATTACCAAGAAGTAATTGGGTTGAGGAATTTTATGGTCATGATGTTGGGAGAGTACTGTCAGTATGCTCAAAAGCATATTTTTTTCTTGCTTTTTTTCCTCCACCTCTCTAGCACAGTGAGCACTGGTCTGAATGTATACCGAAATAAAAATGCCATAAGCCATTTCGTTGTTGCAGGAGGTAAGACTTTTTTTTTTTTACATTTCTCATTGTATGCAAATGGTTTAATGATTATTGAAAGGCAGTTGAAGTTAGGCCTTCTGGATCAGTTCATCTCTTAATTTGGCATATTATTTTGGAATTCTGCCTCAGAACTTCTATAAAATAAAAGGAGTTTATGAAACTTGCTGTATATAAGATGCTTTAATGGAAAAAATGTTAATGTTTCAGTCTAAAATTACCAGGTTTGTTAGAGTAGAATTAATTAAAATGAGATCAGTAGAGAACAGTTATTACCTATCATATTATAGCATGTAGTAATAGCTTTGCTAGACAACATGTGGCATTAAATCATCGTCTGTTAGATTGATTTACCTGTATTGCAGTGGTGGTGATAGTGCCTATCAGAAGTTTGGGATTAATGCAGATACCTTTAAACTGGATACTGTCTGTAGGAAGACAAATACTTAAGAAGAGTTTGAAAAATTTCTCTATAAAGTATTAAAATTTCTCTGGTTTGTCTAATAATGAGAGAGATAGCTCTCATTTTCTGGGAAGGTAATACGTATCCCTGAAGGGCATTTGTAAGCATTTTTATTCAGTCAGCAAACATTTACTAAGTATCTTCTGTGTTCCAGGCTCTGAACCAAGGATTGTATAAGAAGCTAAATTGCAAAAGATAGAGAGCTTGCCCTCAAGGCACTTATGATTTAATATGGGAAATAATACATTTGTCCTTATGGTTATTTTTGTAAATGAGCTAAGTACCATCAAATGGGGGTAGAGAAAGAGCTATAGGAATTTAGAGAAGGGGTGAGAGAATATTCAGTAGGTTTCTTGGAAGAGGTGGGCATGTTTGAACTGGGCCTAGGAGAATGGGTAGGGTATTAACAAGATAAGGGGAGAAGGGCATTTCAAACAAAGAGCAAAGGGCCCAGAAAGGAAAGAGAAGACATCTGCAGGGAGCTTATAGTCTCATTAGGTAGACAACATGCATTTGTGAAGTAATTAAATTGAATGTATGAAGAAGCATTTATAAACACGAGGTGTCATACACTGTGCCAAGTTCTCAGGATACAAAAATTACAAAAAAAATCTTTTTAGGAGATAATCCCTGCCTTCAAATAGCTTGCAGTTTAGTTTCAGATAGCAACATGTACATCTGTAGAAATACACAAGATAGTTTTGGGAGGAGGGGGATGCAGTAGTATAGTAGCTGGGGGATATTAGGAAAGGCTTCATGTAGAAGGTAGCACTTGAGCTGAGTTTGAAGGAGAACAGGGCGTCTAAATGGTGGAGGTGAGTAAGGGATGCATTCTGGGCATGGGGGATAGCCACTGTGAAGATGGAGATGGAGTGATGTTTATGAGTTACAGTAAGAAAGCCATTTTAGCTAGACTAGAATGCAAAGTTCTTTGCCTGCGAAAAAAGGCACAAACACCATCCCTGGCCTCAAGGAATTCATGTTCAAATGGTGGAGACAACATGCAAAAAATTGTACATATAAGATGTATACAGTATAAATGGAAGGTAATCCCAGAGGAAAGGCCCTAACAGTGGGAGTGTAGGAAAGGCCTCCTGCAGAAGGTGGGATTTAAAGGAAGCCAGGAAAGCCAGGAGGCAGAGGGGAGGAGGGAGAGCATCTGAGGCATGAGGGAGATCCAGTGAAAAAGCGCAGTCTGGAGATAGGAGTGTCGGATGTGAAGAACAAGAAGGCCAGTGTTGCTTCATTATAGAGTGCGTGAAGGGAGTATAGTATAGACTTGAAAGAGAGGAAGGGGCCAGGTTACAAAGGGCTTTAAAAGCTGAACAGAGGATTTTGTATTTGATCCTGGAGGTAATAATTGGGAGGCCCTGGAGTTTCTTAAAGGTTGGTATGTGACATGGTCAGGTTCATACCTTAGAAAATCACTTTGGCATCTAAGTGGAGGATGGATTGGAGTGTGGAGAGAGTTGAGGCAAGACCTATGAGAAGGCTATTGCAGGAGTCCAGGGAAGAGGTGATGAGGGCCTGTACCAGGGTGGCAGCTGTGGGAGTGGAGAGAAGGGTGTATCTACAGGAGACGTTGTGAAAGGAGAACCAGCAAGACTTGGCAGCCGATTGGACATGTGTATTGAATGCAAGAGAAGAATTGAGGATGACCTGGAAGGATAATGTTGCCCTCAGCAATAATAGGGAAGTTTGGGAAAGGGACAAGAGTTTGGGGAGAAATATAATGAATTCTCTTTTGGATATATAGGGCTTGAGATGCCTATGGCACCTCCAGTTAAAGATACCTAAAAGGCAGTTGGTGATGTGAGACATAACCGCAGGAGAGAAATTAGGGCTGGGTATACAGACCTGGGAATTATTTGCAGGGAGATGAGAATTGAACCCATTGGAGCTGATGAAATCACCAAGCAAGATAGTATAGAGTGAAAAGAGAAGTGGGCCCAGGACAGAGATTTGAGAGACACTGTAGGGAGTGTGACTTAGATGAAGATATAGCAGAGGAGCCTGAGAAAGAACAGTCATACAGGTAGGAGGAAAACCAGGAAAAAGCAGTGACATAATAACCTCAAGAGAGTGATCAATAGGGTTTCTTCTTTGTATATGGAAATGTTCATATGAACTGCTGTTTGTCAAGTTCAGCCAGTGTCTCCTGTGCTTCCTCCTGTTCCCTTTTGTGTATTTCCCAAATCCCTGTCAAGCTATTTATTTTTAACATTCTTTTGAAAAGAATTCTGGGTTCCAAGTTCTCTCTCTTCTGTGCCTTTCCCACCTATTGAGAAGGCAAGCAATATATTAAAATGTGAAGTCATGCAAAATGTATTTCTGTATTAGCCATGTTTCAAAAAAAAGCAAAAAACAAAAAAGTGAAAAAAGGCAGCTTAAATCTGCACTCAGAGTTCATTGTATTGATTAGAGTAGCTACGTTTTTCACAGTTGGTCATCATTACAGTGTTGCTGTTACTGTGCACAATGATCTCCTGGTTCTGCTCACTTCACTTTGAATCAGTTCATATAAGTCTTCCCAGGTTTTTCTGAAGCCATCCCCCTCGTCATTTCTTGTAGCACAATAGTATTCCATCAGAAGGGCTTGTTCAGCTCTTCCCTAATTGATAGACCTCCATTCAGTTTCCCTTTTTTTTTTTTTTGCCACTACAAAAAGAGCTCCTATAAATGTTTTTGTACAGTTTTGTACAATCCCTTTTCTTTGATCTCTTTGGGATACAGACCTAGCAGTGGTATTGCTGGGTCAAAGGGTATACACAGTTTTATAGCCCTTTGGGTATAGTTCCAAATTATTCTCCAGAATGGTCAGGCCCCTTCTGTATATTTTAAAAAATGCTTCAAAGGCCCCCTTTACTTTATCTTTCTTTTTTTAGACACTATTATCATTCACTTCTCCATGCTTCTCCCCAAATCTTCCCAAAATCAAAACAAAACAAAATAAAAAACTCTTTTGTGACAAATAAGCATAGTCATATAAAACCATCCACGTTAGTTGTCTTTGCCCTCTCTGTTTTCTAAAATGTCATTTCTACATCCTTTATTAACACATTCAGAATGTGGGCTTAGCACATCATCTTTGTTTCTTGATAACCTCAGTGACCTTTTGACAAGCATTTTGCAAACATTAAAGAGGTATGCCAGTATGAGTTATTGAGGGGCAGGTGGACATAATGGAAACAGTGCTGAACTTGGATGCAGGATACCTTGGTTTAAATCCTCCCTCAGACGGGTCATGGACAAGTCATTTATGATTTGAGAGCCTTAGTTTCCTTATTTATAAAATAGAGATAATGCAGTATCAGGGTTGTTATGAGGTAAGAACTTTGTAAACCTTATATTGCAATTTATGTAGTGAGTTATTATTTACTTCTGAACAATTTTTTTCCAACATAGTTTTTGCCATCCTCTCTTGTGGGTTATGAGTGAGTGTTATGTGTCTGAGGCAGAATTTGAACTCAGGTCCTCCCAACTCCAGGTGCACTATCCACTGCACCACCTAGCTGTCCCTCTTCAAATTCTTTGTAGAATTTTGCTATCTCCTTATCCTTTGCAACAGATAATGGCAAATGAGTTGAAGTAATCTTCATGGGGGTATTTGCAAATGCTTACATGTTCTGCAATATATAATGACCAATGAAATTGTTTCTTGTTGCTTTTGGATATATGATAAAGCCAACTCTGTGAACACCTTTATTTACCTCACCAAGGGAAACTTGGCAGCCATCCTTCTATTTAGCTGCATTTTCCTTTTGTCTTCTGGTTTCATTTATAGTGAGAATCTCAAGATTGAATTGAATGTTCTTCAGATGATGCCCTGTGGCTACAAGTCATAAAATGCCACAGTCTCTGAAGAATAAGTTTCAAGGGTCATCCAAAAGTCAATGGAGGGCATGAATAGCCTGCAGCATATTACTAATGAAGAGTTGTGTGGAAGAAGCAGCATAAAGGATATCTTCAGAGAGATGTAAGACTGGAAAAGGAGATAGACCAATCCTGTATTGAGAGTGGAGGATAACTGATCATCTGCATACTCCTCTGGCATTCTGGGAATTTCAGGAGATCTAGAGGAATGCCCCTGGTGCTTTGGATAGTCCCATGGAGAGAGTTTACATGAGTACCTGGACAAAAGTCACATATTTATTTTTATTTAGCATTTATTTTATTTTTTTATTTAAGCATTTACTAAGCTTCTCCTAAGACATTAGTGATACAAAGACCTTAGTGAAAGTCTCTGCCCTCAAGGAACTTACGTTCTAATGAGAGAGACCACACACATATATGTAGGTATATGCAAAACACATACATGTAGAGCAGATACAGGGTAACCTTGGAAAGGAAGGTACTGTTTGAGGGGGGGAGATGAGGAGGGGAATGTGACCAGGAGAGGCCTGCAGAAGATCTTTGAAGTAAACTAGAAGTAGAACTGAGGAGGGTGTGCATTCTAGGGGCTGGGGGAACAGCCAGTACAAAAAGTGGGGAAATGGAATATGAGAGTGTTGTGAGTGAGCAGCAGCAAGAAGGACTGTTTGACTGGATTGTGGAGTACAGGAAAGGGATGAGGCTAGATAGGTGGGATGAGGCCAAGTTGTTAAGACCTTTAAATGCCACACAGAGGAGTCTATATTTGATCTTAGAGGGAGATATTAGAATTTATGAGTAGGGGGTGACATGGACAAGCCTACACTTTAGGAAAGTCACTTTGGTAGCTGAGTAGAGGATGAATTGAAGTGAGGAGAGTCTTGAGGCAACATAGGCCATTTAGGAGGCTGTTGAAATAGTCCATATGAGAGGTGATGAGAGCCTGAAGTGGGATGGTGGGTGGGTAATGGTCTGCATCTTTGGAGGTATTACCAATACAAATGAGATCACAGACGCTTCTGTCTCATTTTGGGTAGTACCTAGCACACTAGTTTTGGAGGCAGCAGAGGATAGGGGATAGAATGCTGGACACAGGAAGATCTGAGTTCAACTGCTTTCTGACGCTGGAGGTGGTATCTGGCCTTTGTCCTCTAATTCCAGGACTTAATGGCTTTTCTGCTCCTACTATTCTTGTATGATTTTCTGAAATTTTCAAAAAAGGTTTCAGGATCTTTGTTTCATCATGTTTTTGTGGGTGGCCAATGATTTTTAGATTGTCTCGCCAAGTTCCTTGTTTAGGATCAATTACTTTGGATTTTCTTTCCAAATTCCTCTTTATGAGCTCAGTTTCCTTATATTGTTTACAAAAAATTCTTTCTTATTATGAACTTGATCATCAACAAATGTGAACATTTCAGTATATAAAGAGGGATAAAAAGAAGATAGGATAGCATGTGAAACTGAACTTTTGAGATGCTTCTAAAAATTTTGTTTTAAGAGCAGCATGGCATAATGGATAGTTTGCTTACTCTGTAGCCATGAAGACCTGGGTTCAGTTCTTGCCTCCATTATATATTGGTTCTGTGACACTGGGGCAAGTAACCTAACTTCTCAGTGGCCTGGGCAACTTGCTAAGACTATAAATTACAGAAAAGGTGCCAACCTGCATTAGCAGAGGGAATTTCTTCATCTGGGAGTTCCCCATACCAGTGAAATCACAAGTCTAATCCCTAGCCTTGTCATACTAATTTTAACATGGTAGAAATCAAATTAACCTGTTTGTAATTTGTTTTTTTTTTCTTTTTTTCTTTTGTGTATTTTTAAAATGTTTTCTTGGTGCTCCTTTTTTAAATCTTTCATTATTTATTAAATTACCCACCATTCTCCCAATATAAGCCCTTCCTTGTAACAAATAAGTAGTCATGCACAACAAATCACCACATTGATCATTTCTGTTCTGTACCTCTGTTCCATCAGCTCTCTGTGAAGAGGCAGTTCCCTCCTTGTATCTTCCTTTCATTTTTTTATTCAACTTCTTAACCACTCTGGGTATTATGTGGTAATTCCATTTTCACTTCTAGGGGTCAGTTGTTGTTATTGCAGGGTTATTTCCTTCTGGAGACTTCTCTCTAATTCCCTTTACCAATAGTTATTTTTCATGGTAGAAGGAGTGCCTTTCTGTGTTTTCATTCTGTCCCAGTCTGCCTTCCCTTGTGACAAGAGAACAGTTAAGTACAATTATATACATAGTAACCATGTCTAACAGTGCGTGCAACCTTTAGCATCTCCATCTCTAAGGGAAGAAGGGACAGGCACGCCTTCATCTCTTCTCAAGTGTCAAATTGGGAATGACAGTTATTCAGTATTCAGCTTTGTTTTAGGTTTCTTTTTGTTTACATTTATTGTTATCATATATTGTTTTTCTAGATCTGCTTGCCTCATCCTGCATTATACTTCATACATGTCTTCATGTGCTTCTCTGAATTCATAGTCATCATTTCTTATGTTGTAATAATATTCAATTCCCTTACTACCCCAGTTTGTTGAGCCATTCCATAATTAATAGTTAGATTGCTTTTTCTAGAAATTCAGTGATGATGGGAGTACAAGATATTGAGAAGAGACTATGAATGAGGAAAAGTTTGTGTTTGTTTTTTAGTGATAGGAGAGACCTGAGCATATCTGAAGGCAGAAGAAAAAGAGCCAGTATTGAAGCTAAAAGAGAATGAGGATAATTGATGGGTTAGACTAGGTGTTCTCTAAATTCCTTGGCAGTTTTCAGTTTCTGTGTAATTCTGCAGTGGGACACTTTTGGAGGGGATGAAAGGTGGTTGGACCAAGACCAAGATGGGTAGGTTAGCCTTGGCAGAGAGGACCACCTCATTCCATGAGACCATAAAAGGAAAGGAGAGAATGGGTCAAGACACTGAGGGGAGGTTTGGTGGTTTTTTTTTTGTTTGTTTGTTTTGTTTTGTTTTTTGGTGTGGAGGAGAGCTAAATGAGGTCAGTCATCTGAGAAAAGGACTGGGGAGGAGTAGAGTTAGGAGAAGGGAATGGTTTGGAGTAACTGCTGGGAGACTTATCAAGAGGTAAAAAAAAAAAAAAGAAGAAGGGTTGTTCCACAAAGACCTGATTAAAGTTAACTCAGAATCATTTTATTTATCCTTGAATTTCCTTCAATGCTTGGCATAGTGCCTTCTACATAGGAGGCAACCAATACATGTTTGAATGAATAAAATGTTATAAATAGTTAGGTTGCCGGACAAACCCACAAAAGCCTTGTTCACCCATAATGTAGTTACGTTCGTGGTAAAAAACAAAAAATTAGAAAACAATACTAGTTAATAAGGAAAGCAAACAAAATTAAATAAATATATCTTAAAGCTTATCTTATCATGTTGGTAGTAGTGGAAAAATTCTAGACTTTAAGTTAGAAGACTTAGGAGGAAAAGTCTGGACTGGGGACATAGGATCATAAATTTAGAGGTTTACAGGGACCTTAAAGGTCATCTACCTCAAACACTTCCTTTTTTTTTGGTTTGTTTGTTTGTTTGTTTGTTTTTTTGATGAAGCAATTGGGGTTAAGTGACTTGCCCAGAGTCACTTTTTTTTTAAATAGGTAAAGAAACAGGCAGAGAGATTAAGTGACTCGCCCAAGATTATGCAGGCATTTAGTGGCAGAGATATTTGAACTCAGATTCTGTTGATGCCTAATTCAGCTTTCAGTCATACTACAATGCTTCTCAAAGTGGCTGGGTTCTAGTTCCAGCTAGGTCTTTGCCCCAGACCTGCCACTAACTAGCTCTGTAACCTTGGTCATATCACTTAACTTCTCTAACCCTTATGTCCTCATCTCTAAAGTGAGAGGGTTTGAGTAGATGCTGTCTAGTTCTAACATCTAAAATTTTTTGGAATCAGCAGTTTGGGCTATAGAAAAGTGAGGATGCAATTAGAAATTTCTGGGGTTACTCAACAGGGAACATCAGTGAACTTTCAAGGATTCTTTTGGATGCCAACACTGTTCTTCAAAACTTATGTTGTCTTTTCCTTGATAGAGACATTTCATAAGCAAGACTCTTACACTTATCAGTCTTAGAGTAACTTCATTTGGAGGCAGGGGATGCAAAAATGAAATGAAAAGAATGGGAAGGAGGGAGAAAGTGTTTTTCTCCCCTGAGTTGTTTGGCTAAGAGTCAGAGAAAGAAAAAAGGAAGCAAAAAGAATATTAAAGAGTATGTAGGTGTGAGGAGATTGCCAATGGTAGAGTTAGCTGAGCTGTAAGTCAGAAATGGAGGAAAAAGGAAAAATAAAATCTTTGTGTTTTAATAACCCTTTGAAGTAGTAGGGCAGGTATTATTGTCTTCATTTTAAACTCAATAATGTTTATTGACTTGCCCATGTTCACACATCTAGTAAATGGTGAAGTTGGTACTCAGTCAAATAAAGTTTTTTTTTAAGATGGGAAAGCTGCTGCATCTTTGGAGACGGAAGAGGGAAAACCAATGGATAGCAAGAGGTTGAAGATGCTAGAGAAGGAAGAATAGGAGCAAGGTCATACAGGAAATAGGAAGGGATGGTACTTGGAGAATGAGTGAAACAGTTTTAGATATGATGTAAGAAAAAAAAGAGCCCTTTGAATAGGCAAGAAAGCATGAAAAGATCAATATAGAGATAATAGAGATATTGGAACTATATAGCTCATGATGGAATATTGACCAAAAAACCAAACAGAATTTCTTGGTGTGCCCAATTTGTGCCCAATGTGCCCAATTAAAATGTGCCCATTTTAGCAGAAGAAAAACCATATGAAAGAAAAAAGTATGAGAGGCCTGAGACCTTTAATTCCAGTGTTTAATTTAAAATCTGCCTTTCTTTTCTGTTTTTTAATAGCTGCTACAGGAAGTCTTTTCAGAATACACTTGGGTTTGAGTAGTCTGGTGGCTGGTGGTATAATTGGAGCCATTCTGGGGTATGTTTTACATGGTTTGTGTCCAAATTAGCATATTTTCACTTAATGCCTTATGATATATTCCACAGGTTAAAAATTTAATCCTTAGAGTACTTGAAGATCATAATTCTTAGAGTGACAGGGTCCTTCTATCACTTTTGAAATATTGTTTGTGTAAACATACAATGATAGTTCAGTACTAATTCAATCCCTTTTTTCTACCTCCACCTTTTTTTCTTGACAGACTTCAGTAGAGGTGATTCCTAGTTAAATACCATTTACTATTTGAAACAAATAGAAACAAAGTTTGAACTAAATGGTTTGTAGTTAAGCATAGGAAAATAAATTTAAGTTAGTTTTTTATTTTATATTTGAAGTATGATATAGGGAAAAATATATTTAAATGTGACAGAAGCTGTTTTTAATAAAGATTGCTTAATAATTGTCAAAGGTGAAAGTTAACTTCTGTCAAATTAAAAAAAAATACTTCCCTATTCAGGCAACCTTTGGTCAGATTTTCTTACCAATCCAACTGTTGTCTGCTAGATAAAATAAAACTACAGAGATGTAAACAAATGCCAGTCTGAATTGGAGTATCATAGAGCTATTTTATGATCATAATCTGCTTTCAGTGTAGTCAAATGGAAAGAGTGCTAGATTTGGAATCAGAGCAGGATTTAAATCTCAGTTTGTGCACTTACTGCCAGTGTGATCTTTGGCCAAGTCACCTAACCTTTCTGTGTCTCAATTTTCTCATCTTTAAAATGAGAAGGTGGAATGAGATAACCTGTAAAGCCCCTTTCAGATCTAAATCTATGATCCTTTCAAAGAGCTAATATTTTATTATTTAAAGTGATGGGTCTTATGAAAGCCACAAATTAAAATTGCTATTAACATCATACTGTGATTATGCACTGACATAATACAATTTTGAGTGATAGAGATAAGGTGTCCCAATAATCTTAATGCAATTTTAAGCTTTAGTAATTAAAACTTCACTAAGACTTTTGGGACATCCTATATTTAAGAATACTTTGAAGACCCATGTAATGCTTATCACATGCATTATATCCTTGGGTATTTATAGATTCATAAAATCATAGTGTTTAGAATTGTATAGGACATTAGAGTCATCTCTTCCAGCCTCTGAAACGGTACCACCAAAAAACCCTTTCTGTAGCATCCTTGACAGGTGGTTATCCAGCTTCTTTTGAATACTTTTGTTAATGCAAATTTGTTGGTTGCTTACTGTGTACAAAAAACACTTGTAGGCACTGAGGAAATAGGAAAGGAAAATAAAGCACAGCTCCTTCTCTGCAGAAGCTCCTGGTTTATTTGAGACAACCAGGCATACTCACAGAACTAGTCCACGCAAGGCAGTGTCTAATGAAGTGCTTAGTGTGGCTCAGCCTACAAGGAGGCGGTTCTACTCATGTATCTTTAAGGGCTAGTCCAGCTCTCCTTTAATGGGTCCGTTAATACCATCAACCTAAGGCTGTTAATAGGTTTTTCTCAAGAAATACGTATTTTCATAATTCTGGTTTATTTTTCTCCTGTGAAAATGAATCATAGAGCCTGCTTCTAGGTGTGATATCTTTTACCTGTCAGGCAATCTCCCCGACTTTCTCTTTGTTATTGCCACTACATAGAGAGCTGTTTCATTAGTTTTCCTTTATTTGATTGTGATCTCAACTGTCACAAGTACCAATAGAGGCTTTTTGTAGTGGAAGAACAGCACTATGGAGTTGTAGGCATTCCCACTGAGATCATTATTTAGCTAATTGTTGACGTAGGCTCCTGGTTAATATTTTTTGTGTTATAAAATTGCATTTATTCCCTCTACCTGCTCCCCTCCCCCCAAAAAAAACCCAACCAACCAATTCACAGAACAAATGAAACAAAGTAATAATAAACCCTTATTAAACCCTAAATGACTAAGCAAAACATCATGAAAAAGTGGTTGTTGAATGTTTGTCCATGTGCCCGTTTAGCTTTCCTGAGCAATTTCTCTTTGTCTTCTTCACCTCAGTGCTCCTTTTGGAATTACACTCATGGCCATACAGAAGTTTCAAGGGGAGACTGTTTGGGACAGAAAACAGAAGGATCGAAAAGAACTGTATGAGTCAAAGTTGAATGAGTGGTAAGGAAGGAAGGTGCCCAGCCTCAGCTCTCAGGCTTCATTGGGCTTCTTGCCAGTCAGTGTCAGATAGTCATTGTTGTTGCATTCAGAGACGCTTTTTAATTTTACCATCTGACTCTAAAATATATTGAGTAAAAAAAAGTTTTAAAATGTAAATGACAAAAAATTAAAATACATTTATTATGTTTATTTCTGTTATGAAAAACAGTATAATATAATGGATAGAGAGCTGGCCTTGAAATCAGGAAGACCTTGGTTCAAATGCCACCTTTTGACATACACTGACAGTGTATGTCTGGGCAGGTCCCCTAACTTCCCATGGCCCCAGGTAAGACTCAGTGGCAGGGGAGGTGCCAACCTGCATGGTGAAAGGAAGTTTCTCACCAAGAGTTCCCTGCCCCCATAAAAAATCACAGAACTGGTTAAAAATAAATGAGTAAATGTACATAATGCAAATAGAAAGTAGATGGAAAGAATGATAGGGTTGTAATTTTTCTCTCTAATATGATGAGGCTCTTTATGAGTGTGAAACTTTGTTGTTAGGAGAAGCAAAGACAGGCTTGATGTATTTGACTGCATGGTTTTTTTTTTCCTTTTCCTCTTTATATAAGAAGTAACTTTAAAGGAAAAGAGACAAGGAGTGAACTTTACTTAGATTTGGAGAGCTGATGCCCATCCTCCTACTTATCACTTCGCTGTTGACATTCTAGAGTTTACATTTCTCCAGATGCTGAGAATCTCCTTCACTGACATTTTGGGAAACTCAGAGAGAATTTAGAAGATGTGTTATGAAGAGAAATATTTTTTCCAGTTCTTTTGAAAGCCCAGTAAAAGAGTTTATTTTATTGAACCCTCTTGCAATAAAGATGAAAGCTCAGGAAAAGCCATAAGGCTTGAAGAATGCAGCTAGCTATTTTATTTTATCCTATTGTGTGTCAAAAGGAATCTTGGAATGACAAAGAATTTAGAAGGTAGATGTGGTTTCTGCCAAATGGGATAGGAATAGAGAACTGGAATTTTACTATGTGGTCCTCTGGCACTGTAGCCATAATGAGAAGCTATTTCAAGAAGTGAATTTTGAGAAAGAGTTTGTAAAAGAGGAAAAACTGTGCTGTAAGTAGATCCGGTGTAGGGAATTGTGGAAAATGCTCCGAGTTTGGCTTGGAATCCTGATTCTAATACCTTGAGTAAATCACTTAGACTTCTCTGAATTAGTTTTCCCACTTGTAAAATGAGGCTAATAACACTTTTACTACTTACTTCATAGGATTATTATAAGGAAAATGCTTTGAAAACCTTGAATTTATAAATATAAGTTGATAACATCACAGACCTATAAAGGCACCAAAAAGATAAAATAGGTATTCTCTGACTTTTTTTTTTTTACTTTAATTAGGATCATTAAAAATCATTTGTTGAAAACCTTAGAAAGGAGGATGGGCAGGATAAGATGCACGTGACTAGTGGAGGAATTTGTAGAGGGCAGTAATTTGAATCAGCAGTAAAGTACCGCAGCAGAGGGTCTTGAGCAAACTCTAAAGGCAAATTGTAGAAAGGCCAGTTGGGAGGAGGATGAAATGATTAAAAAAAAATGCAAAATTTGTACTTCTTACTGAGCTAATTGAAGAGAAGGAAAATAACAGAAAAACCAATCAGAGATGTTAAGGAAACGGTGTTAGGAACATTCAGTGAATGAAGTCTGGGTACAAGAAAAAGAGTTAAGGGCCTTTCAGGTTGGTTGTTTGCGTGTTTTTTAAACTATATTGAGGAAAAGAAGATGAACTAAGAAGGGATAGAGATCGCTTAGTTGGGTTTTCGCTTAGTTGGGATTACAAGTATAGGTGATTGAGAGCAGAACTACTCAATTCTTATTTCTGTTTTCTCTGCTAAGAATAGTAACCCAAGAATGGCCAGAACAAAAATGATTATAGGGAGTTGAAAACCAAGAAATCATTGACCTGCTATTGAGGGGTTCATATTAAGCTGTTTGGCAGAGGACCAGTGAGCAGCAGTGCCCTAGGTCAAGCAAATAGCAGTGCTTGCCCATTAGACGAAGTTCAAACCACCATTCATCATGTCATTATATAAGAACCAGAAGCCAGGCACTTTTTTTTTTAAATGATGTAAAGAAATAGAGTTGTATCTGATCTGTCTCTTTTCTTTTGTTGCAGGAAGGCTAGGCTACTTGTTACTGATGCTGTCACTGAAGAATTTCAAAGTAACATAGGGAAAAATCAATCAGAAAGAGATGCAGAGAGAATTGAAGAGCTGTTAAATCTTCCTAGAAACCCTTCTTCAACAACAGATAGTAAAGATGGGGACTAGTTTTATTTGTGATATAGGAGATGTTTAATGAGATTTTTTTTTTTATTTAAAGGGAGCTGGATGAACTCCTGGCCATGTCCCTAAAGTTTTAATCGTGAGTGTCATCTTTGTGTTGGACTGTTGCATAAAGTAAACACTGACTCTTGAAGTGTCTGTTAATGACTGGTGCTGGGCAGACTCCCCGAGAGTTGGGCGCCTGTATCTGTTTTTTTCCTCTAAATCTAAGAATGAATTTATTTACTTAGTCTTTATTCTTCCCAAATGCAAGAAAATGTTCCCCCAAAGACTTCCTTGGTAGTAGAGTTTTATGTCTTTGTTCATGTAATACCATTCTTCTAAAAGGGAAGGGTGGGAAAAAGGCACCCCAAGAAGGAAATGGAACACACGCAGGAAGTCATTGTGTCATCGATCACCTCAAAATGAGTACAGATCTGAATAGGTGTTTTTTTTTTTTAATTAAAAAATGGGTTCACTCAAATATATGCTTGACTGATGTGTTTTATGTAACTAATTTAAGATACAAAGTTACATATGATATTTTAAAGATCCAAATATGAATTGTAAAACCATTTTAACAAGAGCTACTACTAGTAACATCAGTAACATAAGATACATTTAATAAACATTAAACCGGTTATGCACCAAGCACTGTGCTAGGTGCTAGGATATGAAGGTAAAAATGAGATAATTCTTGTACCCAAGGACCTTACTGTGAAGAGACAACATGTGCACAAGTGTATGTAGTACAATGAAAATTGAAGGGTGGAGAGGAATTAGGAGAGACCTCACGGGCTGCACCTGAGCTGAGCCTTGAAGGAAGGAGTCTGAAAGATGGAGAAGAAAAGAGACCAGCCACAGTGATGGTTTGTGTGATTACATAAGAGAAATAGACTTTTGGCTGGAATACAGAGTTCATGTGGGAGAGTAGTATGAAATAAGGCTGGAAAGGAGGTGAGTGCCAGATTGTGGAGGGTCTTAAATAAGAAAGCATTTATTAAGTGCTTAATATGTTCCAAGAACTGTGCCAAACTCTGGGGATACAAATACAAAAGTAGAATCTCTGACTCAAAAAGCTTACTAATTCTAATAGGAGGAGACAGTACTTACAGGGGATTGGTGGCCAGTGAGAGGTGTTTTTGTTTGGGAAGTAACAGAGATGATGAGTAGAATTACGGGACAGTTAATTGCCATGCCCTTTCTAGAAGCAGTGGTGATTTGAAGAGAGTTCCCAGAGCAAAAGGTGCAAAGCAGGGAGTGAGGAGGGATGTACCTGCACAGTAACTGATAAGAAAAATATCTAGGAGGTAAGATCAATCAAATATTTATTAAGCACCTACTGTGTGCCTGGTATTGTACCACGGATACAGAGACAAAAATGAAAGTCCCCTCAAAGAGCTTACATTTTATCAGAGGAGAGATTATATGTGAGTATATACCGAAGAAATATATGTAGAATAAATAAAAGATGAATACGAAGTAAGTAAATACATGGTAGGGAAGGAGGACACTCAAAATTGAGGGGATCAGAAAAGGTTACATTTGAAGGTGATGCTTCAATTATGTCTTTTAAGGAAAGGAGGAAAGGGAACATTGAAAACTCTTTACATGTAATTGGAAAAAATAAAATACTATTCAGTGGCGGGGGAAAAGGAAGGGAGGAATTCTGTGAAACAGCAGTGAGGAAGGATTACAGGGAGATGAGAGATAAAGGAACTGACTTTGGGGGTGATAAGTCAGCAAAGGAGAGTGAGAAGTGGTCAGGTAAAAGGAGAACCCAAAGAGGGAGAGACTTAGAAGGAGATCATGGTAGGCGTTGTCAGATCAAGCAAAGAAGTTGAGAAGGATGAGTATGAAAAAAGACCACCAGGTTTGACAACTGAGAGCCCATGGGTAACTTTGGAGAGGACGATTTCAGTTGAGTGATGTGGTTCAAAACCAGATCACAAGGTGTTAGTGACAGGAAAGGAAGTAGAAACAAGCATAGGCTACTTCTAGGAGTTTAACAGAAAGGGAGAAGTATAGGATGAAAGCTTGAAGTGAATGGCAGTATCTATTGAAGGATGAAGGAGAATTGAAATCAATAGGTAGAAAGAAATTGTAGATTAATGAGAGAAGGATAGTTGAGGCAGTCTGCTGAAAAATGTGGGAGGAACGGGGTCAAGATTTCACCTGTGGAAGATTTGACCTTGGCAAGGAGGCCCACCTCATTAGCAGTCTAGGAAAGGAGGAGACACTGAGGGAGGATGTCAGTAGGTTTTGAGTTGAAGAGGAGAAAAAAGGGAGCTCAGGTGCTTCAATTTCCTCAGTATTGTAAGAGATGAGAAGGAACATGGTCAGGTCTGTGGCCTGCTGGATCTAAAGTCTCAACACAACTAGGCTTATGGAATTTGTATGTTATCCTAAAGTCAGATGGGAGTCATTGAAGGTTTCTTAGTGGGGAAATGTCAAAGTCATGACTGTGTTGTAGGAAGATTATTTTGGCAACTACATCAGAAAAGAGAGAGACTGGAAGTAGGGAGACTAATTAGGAGTAGACCAGTAAGGTGACTAGAGTCTGAACTTGGCTGGTGGTGTATGAATGGAGAGAAGGATTTGGGGTCCAAACAAGTCACTTCCCCTCCATGAGCCTCAGTTTCCTCAGGTAGAATGAGAAGATCAGACTTGGCCTCCAAGATCTCTTCAAGTTCTCAGGCTAGGATCCTAAGGGATTGTCTATTTTTCTATCTGCATCCCTAGCACTTAGCACAGTGCTTTGCTCGTGATAAACACTGAACAGTTCCCTCATACAAGCAAGAGATGTTGAGGCAAACTCAACAACATGGCAACTGGTTGGATTAGGGAGGTGTAAAAGGGGCTTATAATCTAAGCAGAGGATCTAAGACACAGAGTATATTCAGAATTTTAATTTGTACCAAGTGAGAATTCCAGCATCATAAAAGCAAAATAAATGAGGAAATCTTAGAATCTTAGAATATTACTTCCTTCTTCATGACTCAGCTCAAGCACCACTAGATTACCTTGTGTTTATTCTGTATCTACCAATATGTACATATGTCTTTTATTAAATGTAAGCTCCTTATGGGCTTTGGTCTTTGTATCCCCAGTGCCCAGCACATGGTAATTGCTTAATAAATGCTTATTGAATTGCTTGATAGAAGATTAGTTTGCACCATTTTACTTTCTGTCAAAATGTTTGCTAGGCCTTCTGTGAGACAAATCAAAAGGTTGCATTCTATAATTGGCCACCAGCAAAGGTGGCATGTTTTTTTTCAACCATGTTTTCTAAGCAGAGGCTAGGTTTAGTGAATTATGCCATTATTCATAAGTTGTTTCCACTTGGCCATTTCCTGGCAATCTAGTCATTTCATGCATGCAGTTAGCCAGAGCCCTCTCACTAGGACTAAAATTAAATTCTTTTTTTGAAGATAGTTTTATTAATTAGGGGAAGAAAATTCTTCCATTAGGAAAAAACTGAACATGGGAAGTTACAAAACTTTTGCTAACACTTTAAAGGATAAATGATTTCATGCTTTTATTTTCTACTTTTCATAGATATTTCAATATTTGATAGTTACATATAGATACATATGTTACATACAGCCTAAGAATTAAGAATTATATCTAGATGTGCACTTCTATTACAATTTTAGTCCTTTGACATGCCTCACTTCCTCCAGAATGTGACTTTCTTTTAAACCCAGAAATCTGCTCTTCCTTCCCAGTCCCCTCCCCCACCCCACCTCAGTTTTCTGTTCTTTGAGCAAAGTAAGAAAACAAAGCAACTTTAGAAAAATCTTTCCTTTCCTGGTAAAAATGGTCATTGAAACTGTGGAGGTCAGGGAGCGGAGAACTAGATTTGTGTTAGGGACATCATTAGGATAGTGGGCCTGTAATAGAAAATAAAGTGCCAACCCTAGAGGAGATGAGAATGGGAAATGGAGGCTATGGAGGCTATAGCCACTGGAATTTTAACTTCCTAATTACCAACCACCTGGTGGCAGTATAGTATCCAAATGTCATCAAGCCTTAAAAGGATGAGACACTCACTACCTTGGAAGGGGAGGGAAAGCAAGACAGTTCCTTTGGTCAAACTGTGACTACGCTTGGCATGGGAGTCAGATACTTTACTAGCTTGGGACGAACATCCCAGCTCATTGAAACAAAGCTATCCCTCACAAATCAAAACTAGAGCAGTTATTTCTCAGAATGTCTTAGACTATGATTTTGAAGACCCCTTTTTTTCCATCATCATCATTATCATCATCCCACAACCCTAAACAGTGAGCTCTGTCCATCTCAGTAAGATTGTACCTGTGTTGTATTTATCACAACCTAATACCTAAACCAATATGCCTACTAATTTTCTAATGGCTATTCACAGAATATAGGTCAACTGTAAATATTCTTCCTCATTCTGTAAATGGAAAACTTTAGTCCCATCTCAACTTAAGAAAGTGTTAAAGCCTTTTCATTTTTAAAGTTTAAAGCCTTTTAATTTTGAGTTTTAAAACACATTTACATTTCCTAGAGTTAATGATGGTCACAACAAATTTTACAGGTGTATAGGACCTTCATGTAGTTCAAATTCTTAAGTGAAGCATCCTTGACCATTTCTGACAAATCGTCATTCAGTCTTTGGATATATTCAGAGATGGGGAACTCACTATCTTAAAAAGCTGCTCATTCTGTTCTTGGACAACACTAATTGTCTACATTTTAGCCCAATATAAGGAAGAAATTCCTGCCTCCCAGTAACTTCCACCCATAGTTCATATTTTGGTAATTCAAACATATGACAACAATCCTACTCTAATATTTTAAGGATCTGTAATGTCTAATGGGTAGGTACTTTTCCTCACTGATGCAGATTACAGCCCCTCTAAAATGTAGTAGGTGATCTTTGAGAGTTTACATGACAGAAAAATTTTATTTGCTGGCTAATCTTCTAATGAGCCTGTCTGACCTTAGGCCTGTCCTTGGACAATAGACAGACATATCCTCCATCCCTAGGCTTAGTAGGAACTACCCTAAGTGTGTTGTGCT
The DNA here is from genome assembly GCF_900497805.2 of Vombatus ursinus. Taxonomy (NCBI): domain Eukaryota; kingdom Metazoa; phylum Chordata; class Mammalia; order Diprotodontia; family Vombatidae; genus Vombatus; species Vombatus ursinus. The sequence continues at coordinate 30,571,486 of NW_020941197.1, forward strand.
GCCATAGCCATTGAGAATCCAAAGTCATCTCCTTTCCATGAGTTTTCAGAATAATTCATTAGTGGAGCTATAACTATCATATCCTTCCTAAAACTTCTGTTTCCTGGGCTTAATATCCCTAGTTTTTTTTCAGCTTGACCTTTATGAGACATGATTTCAATTTCCCTGACCATCCTAATTGATTTTCTTTAGACATACTCCAGTTTGTCAATGTCCTTCCTAAAATATCCCATGGATTATAATATTCCAGATGTATTCTGGCAAGAGGAACCAAAGGGATGATTGATTACTGCCCATATTCTTTTAAAGCTACCTAAGACTATGGACAATTAGGTTGTCATATTATTCTGACAACTTATTTTGAGTCCATTAAAATCAATCCTTTTGACATGAACTCTAGCTCCTCCATACTGTACTTGTATAGTTGATTTTTTTGAAGCAAAGAAGAGGGCTTTTCTCCTTATTAAATTTCATGTTACTAGACCTGACCCATTACTCCAGCCTGTTGAGATGCCAACTCTCTTGGGATACTGATTGCCATTTAATACATTAGTCTTCTGTCCTGTCTTGATGTTACCCTTGAATCTTGTGAGCATGTTAGCAATGCTGTGTCATTGATTTAAAAATGCAAACTGCACAAGTTAAGAGCAGATAAATTGCCTTGAACCCAACTGGCCCACCTCGCACCATAACTATTTAGCTTTATTTTTTAAATAGGGTACAGTGGATACAGCCCTGGGCCTGGAGTCAGGAAGGCTGAGTTCAAATCCAACCTAAATACTTACTAGGTGCATAATCTTGGACAAGTCACTTAACTTCTGTTTGCCTCAGTTTCTTCAACTGTAAAATGGGGATAATAGCACCTATGTTCCAGGATGATTATGAAGGTGAATAACATAATAATAATAATAATAATAAAAATAGCTAGCATTTGTTAAGCATCTACCATGTGACAGGCACTGTGTTAAGCCCTTTCTTTACATTTGATTACATACTCCTGATCAAATGATAAAACATCTGTAAAGCACTTAGCACAATGCCTCACACCTAGTAGGTGCTTAATAAATACTTGTTTCCTTCCTTTTTATTCCATTGCCTCACAGTGTTGTTTTGTTGTTCACTGTAAATATATATATATATATAGGCAATTGGCCAGATTTGAATTCAGGTCCTCCTGATTCCAAGGCCAGAGTTCTATCCACTGGACCACCTAGCTGCCCCTGCAAATATATTTTAAAATTCAAATTTGAGAAAATTTGTCCAGTACAAACAAGAAATTGTGGGAAATATTTCCCATTTGCAAAGAGAAAGTCTATTCTGTTAAGTTGGAAAGACTGAGAGTTGTGTCTAAAATATGTATGCATTAAAATTTAATAAGGGTATTTCACACATATTTTTTAAGATGGTAGGACCCAGATGAAAGAATGAGTAGCTTCAAAATATTTTAGTTCATTAGTCTAAGCTATACTTAGAAATGACCACTTGGTGGGGAAGAGCTTTGGTTAAAAGAGCTTGGGGTCTGGGTCCAAGTTCCTACTTGATCAGTCAAATAGAAAATTGAATATATTCTGGCATTTCCATTTTTTTTTTAAAGAACAAAATGAGGCATAGGCACAAAGTTCTTACCTTAACCCTTGCATGTCCATTCACCTGTTTACGTATGCCTAAAGGGTGAACTTGAACAGTGAGTGGCTTCTTAGGAAGAACTGCTTTTGTTAGAGTCAAGCTTTCATAAGTTTGGAAAATAAAACTCTAATCTTAAAGTAAGGCAACAAGTAAATGACAGCACCCTATTTTAGTTCTAAAATTAAGAAAAACCGAAAAAGAAAATCTCCCTCTCTGCCTCTTCCCCTTTCTTTCAACAGTGACTGTTTTGGTCAGTAAAAAGCTTAAGCGGGAGATCTGAAAAGTCTTCAGAATGTTTCCCATGAAGCTATTGCTATCTGACCTCTAACTATTCTCTTCCTACCACTGATACTTAACATCTTCCTCTCAAAGATGTGTTATTAAACATACTACATATGTAGAAAAAATTCATATCTATTAACAAATAATAATAACCTTGAATTCATTGTTCATCATGAATGAGAACTTTCATAAAAATGTTTTATTAACAAATTAAAATACAGCTTAAAGCTATTTAGGAAAAACTTATCAGTCCAATATGAACTAGAGGTGTGTCAGAACACTTGGTCCCGGGAACTGCCCTGATCCTGACTACTGCATTTGGCCTCTCCCGCCATTTACTCTGACAAGATCTTTAATATTTTAGAAACTTGAGACTGTTCTGCCACTTTTTCCTGGGCCCTGGGGGGAAAGTTGAAACAAAGAAGAAAAGCAGCAAAGGAGAACAGTGAAAAAGGAACTGTCTCCATGATTAACCCCCCTCCCCCCAAAGCAAAGTATCCTCTATACACACAGTTTCATATACTGCATTTTGTCTCCCTAGCAGCGATATACGCATCTCCCCAGGGCTTAATTCAGAAACCAGATCAAATGAAATTCACTTCCCTGACAGAGAGATAGCGTGCTGTAGTGGAAGGAGCTGTGGGCGGCAGCCAGAAACCCTTGGTTCTATGTGTCTCTTAATGACCTTGAACTAACTTGTTCAGACCCTCTGGTTCTCCTAGGTCCCCTAGGTGAAATAAGAGACGATGTCCCAGGTTCTTTCTAACTCTGACAAATTCCAGAATAAATGCAGCTGGTTAAAGTTATCAGAAATTCTTCTGCTTCTGTCCTCTTCTATTTCCTTCCCGCGGAGAAGTCACTGAGAGGAGGTGGAGAGGCATCCAAGAATTAGAGAATAAATAAACCCAGGGCAGGGGCAAGGACAGTCTGGAGGGACATCAAGACATTCTGAAGACAAGCCAGGTGGGACCTGAGAAGACAAAGAAAAATGAGAACTCAAAATGCTAATTTTTTTTTAATTTACCCTTTTTAGGTGGTTTCAGAAAAAACCTGGGAAGACTTATATGAACTGTGAAGTTCATGCAAAGTGAAGTAAATAGAACTAGAATATTGTACATGGTTACAGCAATGTTGTAATGATAATCAACTGTGAAAGACTTAGCAACTCTGATCAATACAATGATCCACAATAATTCCGAAGGGCTCATGATTAAAACAAAATGCTGTCCACCTCTAGAGACAGAACTGATGAATTTTGTGTGCAAATTGAAGTGTATTTTTTTCTTGCTTTTTTTTTTCACATGCTTAATGTTTGGCATGACTATACGTACATACACACACATATATAAAATCATATTTCTTGGGGGTAGCTAGGCGGTACAGTGGATAGAGCACTGACCCTGAAGTCAGGAGGACCTGAGTTCAAATCCAGCCTCAGACCAAACACTTGACACTTACTAGCTTACTAGCTGTGTGACCTTGGGCAAGTCCCTTGACCCCAATTGTCAAAAAAAAAATCATATTTCTTGCCTTCTTAATAAATGGGGGAGGAAATGGAGTGAAGGAGAGAATATGGAATTGAAAATTCCAAAAAAAAATTCTCCTTTTAAAAATGTCTTAATTTTTTTTTATATCACTATCATTTCCCAGTTACTCTATCCTTCAATAGAACCATCCCTTATAACAAATAAATATGGTCAAGTGAAGCAAATTAACAGGTTGGCCATATTGGCAAGTAAATGCCTCATTCAGCAGCTATTGTTCACTACTTCTCTGCATCTTGGATCTAGTATAACAGTTCACTTAAAACTTCTATTGTTTAGTCAATCAAATATATATTAAGCAAACACCTACTATATTTAAGACACTGTGCTAGCCTCTATTTCTTTGCAGAGCTGGGAGATGCTGCATATAATGTAAGACTTTTTCAATGTGTTGGTTAGTTTTGCTGAATCATTTTCCTCCCTCATTCTTATAAGGGATGGTTCTCTGGGAGGGTGGGGTTAGAGTGATACATTGGGAAACATAGGTGACATAAAAATAAGCCATTAATAAAATTTTATTTTACTGTGCCAAGTGCTATGGGGGATCACAAGCATGTAGGCCATTAACTTTTGCTAATGTTAGTTTAGGGAACTAATAGTCAAATTGGGAAAACTAGACATATACTGGTAAACACTAACAGTACAAAGTAATATATAAGAGTAGGCAAACTCTACTATAAGAGTTAAGGGGAAAAGTTCCCAATTGAATGAATTATCAGTCTAGAAAGGCTTTATAGAGGGTCTGTGGCATCATTAGGAAGTTTCCAATGCTATAGTTACTTTTGTTGAACTGTTTTATTTTTCTTTTAACATGAGATGGTTTGCTGAATGTGTGCCATGCCAAAAACAAAAAATATAAATTAAAATTAGTTTACATTTACATAGAGCTTTAAAGTTTATAAGGTGTTTTAAATGTGTCATCCCATTTGATCATCACAGGTATTATCCTTATTTTACAAATGAAAAAATACAGGCTAAGAGAAATGCTCATAGGCATAAAGTTAATAAGTGTTTTAGGCAGATGTGGCTTGATATCAACTATAGTGTGCTTGACATCATGCTACCTACATCACTGAAAATCTTGTGATGATCAAACCTGACAAAATGCACGGAAGTATTTTGAAAATACAAAGCTGTTGTCATACTGTAAGTTACTGTTAATGTTATATTTGAAGATGACACTATCAACTGTATCATTAACCACACTGCTGCTCCCAGAATCAGCAGCACTGAGCCGTGGTGACTCCTCCAGACATTACTTCTGCTATTTAGATAACAATAGCTGTCCTTATTTTGAACTTGTTAAGGATCCTGGAAAAGTAACTTTTGCCATGTAAACTTCCCTTTGCACAAAAAGAGGAAAAAAATATGAAAAAATATTTATAGCAGTTCTCTTAGCTGAAGTGGTGAAGAATTGGAAACAAAGAGGGTGTCTATAAATTGGTGAATGATGAAACAAGTTATGGCATGTGAATGTAATAGGATATTATTGTTCTGTAAGAAATAATAAAGGGATGGGTTTGGAGAACCCTAGAAAGACTTGTATAAACTGATACATCAAAGTGAGCAGAACCAGGAGAGCAATTTATACAATAATAATAATATTGCAAAGACCAACAACTTTTTTTTTTTAGGCAATTGGGGTTAAGTGACTTGCCCAGGGTCACACAGTACATGTCCACCCAGAATTCTGAGGGACTGATGATAAAGCAGATTACCTAACAGGTGATGTACTCAAGATGCTGAAGGAAACATACATTTTTGGCCAAAATAGTAATTTATTTTGCTTGACTATGCGTATTTGTTACAAGGACTTATTTTTTTAAATTGTGGGATAGGAAAGAGAGAAAACAAATGTTTGTTAGAAAAAAAACAAATTTCAAAAAACAACAAAAATAAAAGGAGGGAACTTAGAACTCAGCTGGGCTGTGATCTCTGCTAAGCTATATAGCCTGAGCTGAGGCTACAGATGTCCTTACCATAGTAACATGACTGCTAATCCTACCTAAGCTCTCTCCAGGTTCTCTCCCTGGGCTGGTGCTGGCTCATTTATGCCATCAGTCCCCTCTTCACCACATTGGGGTGATTTTCCAGAGGGGCCATGTAACTCCAAATCATTCTCAGGGTGGGAGGGGTAACCCTAATGTAGGCAGGAGCCCCTTCTACTTGTTGCCACTGTAGTGCCTCACTGTTCATCCCGGTGCTTCTCATATGCACAAATCAATCACAATGACACCTTTGACTCTTGAATATGAAACATTTACTAAAAGAGAAGGCAAAACCAAGTGTAATCATAACATTTGCTCAATAGAAAGCAAAAGCAGGAATAATCAAAATATGAGTCAACTCATCAACCTGAGTCACATTCTCCCACCAATGCACACAGTGTCCATGAGGGAGACTAGGCACACACTTACAGAAACCTAAAAGTGAGGCATATGAGTGGGGAAACCCACATGTCTAGGGCAATTCACGACTCCGGTTTGCAGTCCTGGATATCGGTGGTCTCATGTAGGGAGCTGTCTATATTGTGAATCAACTTCTCATCCTAAGATTCTCTTGGGCCACTGAAACTCTTAGTGAAGCAGCAGCATTATATTCTTTAATTGAAACAGCAGCCCTATGCCAAGGGCCAGCTCCTTTGTCTGTGCACTGAAGCAGTCTTAAGTTAATTCAGTGACAAGAATTTTGTTCTCTCAAGCTAGGGATCTGCAAAATTCAGATCTGGGGCTCTCTCGATTCTCACGAGTTTCTCCCTTTCAAACCATAGAGGGCAACAGAGAGCAATGCATTCAACCCCCTGAAGCTCTCTCAAGCGCTAAAGAGCAATTCAGACAAGTCCAGCCTGCCGGATTGGGCTTTCTCCGGTGAACTCTCAGCAGCCAGAGAGCCGTTCTCCAAAACAATTCCTAGTTCACATGCAGGGCTCGCCTGTGCTAAATCAGCTCTCAAACTCTAGATGGTGCAAAAGAGCATTGCATACAACCTCAGCCAGCTTCTTCATATAGCAAGAAAATTTTGCTTTCTCCAACTAGCTTCTATCGGTTATAGAGTTCTACTCCAATGAGCTCCCTGTGTCAATTACAAAGCCTTCTTGACTAATTCAGCCAGTTTTCTCGGCTGACTCATCCCAAAACTGATGCTCTTCTCTTTAGATTCTCCTCTATTTTGCTTCTTTCTTTCTTTTTTCTCTTTCTTTCTTTTTCTTTCTTCCTTTCTTTCTCTCTTTCTTCCTTTCTTCCTTCCTTCCTTCCTTTAGGGGAAAAGTTGGATGGCAGTCCTTACTCTGCTTTTGTCTCTGTCATCATCTTCTTTCTTCAGGTTTCAGTTTTTCTTCAGATCCCTGTTTCTCTTCTCCACTCTGGCTTCCAATGTCTTGAATCAGGGACTTTTCATGGGTAGAGAGAGACCCATCTATAATCATAGTTGAGAAACCCAGTGTTCACAGTTCTATCAGACAGTAACTACACTAGCAAATCATGGTCTCCCAAGCTATTTTCTGATGTTTAGATTTTTAGCTATATCCTTCAAAACCCTGAAAATAGGCACATGTAAATGAACTGCAGACAGCCATGTGCTGAAGTCAGCTTTACATCAATCACTGCTCTTGACTTTGAACTTCTTTCAAAACAGGTCCTCTTCGTACATTTTTCTAAGGGATTGTTTCCTCTGAAGTCCTAGGAACTGTTCCAAGCTGCTTTTCTCACACAATTGTCCTTTTGTTTTGCCTCTTTCAGCAAATAAACTGTCCATATACAGCAGAGGTAGTACTTTACATATTTATTTTGTATATACTTGTATATGCACATGTTGTCTCCCCCATACAATGTAAGCTCCTCGAGACTATGGATCCTTTCTTTTTTTGTCTTTGTTTCCTTAATACTAGCATGGTGCTTGACTCAGAGTAGGTATTTATGGTTCATATGATGGTCTATTTAGAGAATCCTAGAAAATCAGTGGAAAGAATAATTAAAATAATTAGTAACTTCAGTTAGTGGAAAGAGCACTAGCCCTGGAGTCAGAGGAACAGTCAGAGGAACTGTGTCCAATGTTTACTCTCTATGTAATCTTGGGTCTTAGTCTCCTCATCTGTAAAATGAAGGGATTGGACTGGATGGTTTCTCAGGTTCCTTCCCACTCTAGATCTAAAATCTTATGAAAGTAGCAGAATATAAAACAAACTCACAAAAATCAACAGCTTTTCTACACATAATATAAATATAATATAGAATATTATATTATAATAATACAATAAAACTTAGTAAGAAGAAATGGAAAAAAGAATTGCATTCAAATAATTACAAAATGCATAACGTATCTGGAAGTCAACCTACAAAGACTCCCACCCTTGAATACAACTACAAAACACTCTTTATAGAAGTAGAAGAATATAAATAATCAGAAAGATATTTATTGTCCATGGTTGAACCGCACCAATATAATAAAAATGTTATCTAAATCAATTTATAGGTTGAGTGCCATATTAACCAAACTACCAAAAATTACTTAATAGAAGTAAATGAGATAATAACAAAAGTCACATGAAGGGACAAAATTTCATTCTTTTTTTTGTTGTTGTTGAGGCAGTTGGGCTTAAATGACTTGCCCAAAGTTGCATGGGATTAAGTGACTTGACCAGAGTTACACAGCTAGTGAATGTTATGTGTCTGAAACTGTATTTGAACTCAAATCTTCCTGACTTCAGGGCTGGTGTTCTATCCACTGTGCTACCTAGCTGCCCCCATTATTTCAACAGATATCATGGGGGAAAAAATAGGAAAAAGGGACATATGATTACTAAATCTCAAACTATACTATAAAGCATCATCAAAATGAGTCAATATTGGTTAAAAATAGAAAAGTTAATAATGCAATTGGGTAAGCAAAATCCAGAAGTAACAGAACATAGTCAGTTGTTATTACATTAGTCCAAAGATGACACTACTCATGCAAGAATTAACTATTTGGCAAAAATCACTGAGAATACTGAAAAGCAATTTGATAATAATTAGGTTTAGACTAATATCCTATAGTATATATCACAATAAACTTCATCTTTTAAAAGAATTGTAAGGGAATGAAAGAAAATAGTTTACATAACAATGGCTAAAGTGAAAAATTGTGACAAAACAAGATATAGAGGTAAAAGATAAAATGGACACTTTTTATTATATCAGATTGAAAAGTATTTGTATGGGGGCAGCTAGGTGGTGCAGTGGATAAAGCTCTGGCCTTGGAGTCAGGAGGACCTGAGTTCAAATCTAGCTTCAGACACATAACACTCACTACCTGTGTGACACTGGGCAAGTCACTTAACCCCAATTGCTTCACCAAAAAAAGAAAAGTGTTTGTATGAACAAAATCAAAGCAGCTAGACTTATAGGAAAAGCAATTAATAGGGGAAAATTTCGCATCAAATATTTCAGATAAAAGTATCCCTGATATCCAATGGATATAGGGAATGGGTATAAATATATAAGAATAAGAACTTTTCCCCAACAGATAAGTGTTCAAAGGATGTGAACAGTCAATTTTCAGAAGAAGAAATACCATAAATGACAGAATGCTCCAAATCACTAATAATAAGAGAGATCTACATTAAAACCACTCTGAAGTATCACTTTATGCCCTTCAGCTTACCAAAGATGATTAGAGGTGAAAACTATAAACATGAGAGGACCTGTAGGAAGATAGGCAAGCTAATGTACTATTGATAGAACTGGGAAGTGGTCCAATCATCCTTGGAAACAATTTGGAGTTGTACTAAAAAGTCACTAAATTGTACCTATGATTTAACCCAGAAATACCTCTACTAGGCATATAATCGAAGGAGGTGAAAAACAGAAGGGAAAGTCTCATATGTATAACTAATGTAGAGAGAGTGAGGCTTTTTGCTGGCCAAAAATACAGCACTCAAACAATTAGGCTTTCCTCTTGACAAATATAAAAGACAAACTAAAGACAGGAATGTGGGTTATGTAAGTGGAGGATACTGTTACCATTTTCTAGCTCAAATTCATTTTCAACTAAACCAGAGAAAATCTTGGAAATATGTAAGACTATTTAACCATAAGTAAGGTTGTTATCTACAACTGAAAGCTTTGATCTCTGATTCAGACATAGGGGTTGAAAAGGATAGACTTAATCTTGTCTTAGGGGCCCTCAGCCTGGCTTTTGTTATTTGGGTTTGATGACTATGACTGAAGAGCCTTCCTACTCTTATTAGCATAGGTTCTAGTCAATATATCCTTCCACTATATCCTACCTTCCTGAAGGCCTCAGCAAAATAGAAGTCTCATGCCTAGTGAGGAGCATGCCCAAAGGAGATGTCATCATGCCCGAAAGGGAGCAGGCCAAGCAGAACAATGTATTCAGTAGAAACACAAGCCTACTGAAAGCAGCATGAGAGCATAGCCAGATGATATCCTGCCATTTTGGAAGTATGAGTCTCCCCCAACCCCCCCACATGTTGTTACCTGGTGTGGACCCATCATTTTCTCTCATATACTGTCATACTAGATCCCTATGCACACTCACTTTCCCCACTAATGGTGTGTACATTTGTGAGAGAACATAGTCTATTTTTATGAGGGGACTGCTCCATTGAAAATATTCCTACAATGATACTTCATTTAATGCTTTAAAAAAAATTCCTATGTCCTCTGGGTTACTGTAGATAACGTAATTCCACTGGTAGGGATATATCAACTATCATTTTGAGTGGATATGGATCCACAGAGAACCTTGAACCTAGGATTGCTATTCTGAGAGCCCCATATGTGAGAGTGAGGTGCTAAAGGTGCTACACAAAAATATCAGTAGCAGCTGCTTAAATAATAGGTAATATGTTTCAGTGGCTAGAGAGCAGGTCTCAGAGCTAGGAAGACCTGGTTCCAGTCCTGCCTGTGGCTCTCCCATTGGCTATGAAACTCTGGGAAAACCCTTCTTAATTCTGAGTGTTTTAAACAACTCTGAGACTATGAATTGTAGAGAGAATGCTGACCTCCATTGGTAAAGTGAATTTCTTTATTCAGGAGTTCCCTGTGTCTATGAAATCACAAGTCTCTCTAATCTCTATCTCTAATTTTTAATAGGAAAGTGAGTATCAATTGAGGAATGATTTAATAAATTTAATTTAATAAATAAAATTTTATAAATTAAATAATTATTAATTTAAATCATAGATAACAATCTTACAGCTTGATAGTTTTATATTAAATAATAATGTAACAGAACATTACTACTCTATAAGAAATGACAAATATGAAGAATTCAAAGAAACTTGGGAAGAGTGAAGAAAGGAGAAGCAAGAGAACAATTTGTACAAGGATCACAATAATGTAAAGCAAATCACATTAACAAAAAACAACTTCATGACTCTAATCATGCAGTGTCCAATCATGACTTCAGAGGACCTCGTGGTGAAGCATGCCTTCCGCCTTTTGTCAGAGGGTAGGCCACAGGTGCCAGATGAGGCATACATTTTCAGACATGAACAATGTGGTGACTTGTTTCTTTTGACTATTTATTTGTTATAAGAGGATTCTACTGGTGGAGAAGGAGGAGTCATGGAGCAATGACATTGGTTTAAAAAAAGAAAAGTCAATAAAACATTTAAAATAAAAAGAAAAGGAATAGTTGGAGTTAATTTAAGTTGGTCAAGGAAGGCTTTTTTTTTTTCTGGTGAGGCAATCAGGGTGAAGTGACTTGCCCAGGGTCACATAGATAGTGTCAAGTGTCTGAATTTGAACTCAGGTCCTTCTGACTCCAGGGCTGGTGCTCTATTCACTGCACCACCCAGCTGCCCCAAAGAAAGCTTTTTGAAGACAAGTTTGGAATAAGGTTTAAGAGGAGGAAAGGGATACAGATTGCCAAAGAGGAAGGAGAAAGGCTTTTTGGAAATGGCTGATTTTAGATGAAAAAGCACAGAGTAGAAATGAGGAAGTTTTGTTCTTTGGAGGTGGTGGGAAATAGTAAGAGACTAAAGTAAGGTGATTAAAACAAAGGTGTGCTAGATGATAAAGGGCCTTCAAACATGACAAGTTCAAATTTCATCCTGAAAGCAAATGGAAAGCAATGTATGATCTTAAGTCTCTTGTCTCAGATGACTCCAGGTGATAAGGTAGGGGGATAGGAGAGGTTGTTAGGTTACCTTCACACACTGGCTGCCTTGCCAGTTGTTGCAGCCCGTTCAACCTGGGCTAGTGGGAACACCAAGTCATTTGCCTCTTCCTCTGTGGCTGCCACAGTGAGTCCTTGGGGGACAGAGTAGAGGTCAACCTCTGGTTGTTTACAGACTAAAAGAAAAATTACACATGTATTTCAGTTATATTTTGGCTGTGTACTTTTTTAGCCTTCATAAAGGCATAGATTTGGAGTTGGAAGAGAGTCTAAAGTTTATCTAGTGACAAGATTTTAGACTAATCCTCTCATTTTTCAGACAAGAATATTGACGGGAAATGACATGCCCAAAGTCACACAAGTAGCAAATCGAAAAGCTGGGATTTTACTCCAAGGTGTACTCATGAAATCCAGTCATCTTTCCATACCATGTTGCCTTCTTTCAGACATTAGAACTTGGAAAGCCACCTAGTCTCTCCTTATTTGGCCTGTAAGGTGGATTCTTCCCAGTAGATATTCTCCAATGAGCCTTTCTCATAGAACTATAGAATGTCAGAGCTGGAAGAGACTTTGGAGGTGACCTAGTTCAACCTTCTCATTTTACACACTTGGAGAGTAAGCTTCAAATGGGAGAAATGACTTGCCTAAATTTATACAGATATAAGAACATGAGTCTTCTGACTCTCAGTCTAGTGCTATTTCTAAAAGTTCTTCATGGTCCCCTCTTTGGGGACTTGGCTATTGATTATTTGCTTTTATGGTCAAGAAATAACAAATAACTCCATCTTCAAATTTCCTTTGCTTGCTGTCACTTCATTACTATCCCTAGAAGTCTTCATGATAACCTCAGATAATCAGGCTTTCAACTTTGTCCAAGAAATGCATCTATTTTCTACTTGGAAGGGCTTAAGAGATAAGGGATAAGGGATAAGGGTGGCAAAGAGTCCAGTGTTAGTCTATGGTCTAGATCAGTTTTCTAAATGTAAAAGAGAGCAGAATGTAAAGGGTTTAGCAGCAGGAATGAAGGACAAAGGTCTTCATTTCCAACCTCTAGTGTTACTAAGAAAAGCTCCACTGTAATGGCCTTGGGCACAATGGAAGCTAAATTTATTCACATCAGTCCAAAAGTCAAGTGGACCTTGGAGAGTTCTCACTATGGGTTAGGTGGAGTAGAGAAAAAGAGAGATGAGAGATGAGGGACTTTAATTCACAAAAGAGTTGAGGAGTCCCAAGGCTATGGACTGGCTCCCCAAAGAGCCAAAAACATTCCCCATGGAGGGGGAAGCCTCCTGGCAGCTTCAATTAAACAGAGAAGCAGTAGATGGCAGGGGCAACTCATCAGAGAGTTGCCAAACCAGGGAGAAACAGAAGACTGCAGTGCAGGAAATGACAGCTTAGCAAGAAGCCAGCAGATGACAGCAGAAGTTCTTCAAGGAAGAAATCAATGGCAGCTTCCAAGGCAGCGATTGGACACAACACTGGAAATAAGAGCTGTCCAGGCTTCAAGTCTTCATTTTTCCACTAGCAGCATGACTCTGTGGAAGAGTATGCCTCAATATATATGTGGGGAAGGAGGAGGAGAAGAGAAGGAGGTATTTTCCTTGTTATTTCCTTATTAGTCTGGCTCAGCCAAATGCCTTTACTTTGAATAATTATGTCCTCTGGGTTAGTCTGATGAAAGGGAAACATTGGGTGGAAGGCTATGAGTCATGGTTTGGATATATGTGTACCCAAAGAGTACCTTGAATCTTGGTCTACATTTCAGGGAGTCATAATGAAAGGCCTGGGTTACACAAAATCTACATTTTGATTTACAAAAAATAACATCATAAATTTCCCTGCTTTTCTTCACCATCACTAATCTCTTATTTAGAGGTCCATTTCCAAGGAACGAAAATAATAAAAATTCTCAATAGTCTTATCTTTTCCTCAACCTCTATAGCATTTGCAGGAGTGAAGGTGGAGGGTCTGGGACTGTGATTTCATCAACGTAGGAAACTCACTTTTTTATAACTGGAGGTTAAATGATTTGTCTGGGGTCACATAGCCCTCTATCCACTACTGCACCATGCTACCTTTTCCTTAATTTACATTAAATAAGAGATCCATTCTCCCAGACTCTATACTCTAATATTTGCCCCTCCCAAATCTGGGGTTGGAATTTTAGTTGGTATCAGAAATGTTTTCTAAAAAACCAACAGTTCCCAAGGTCTTAGATGGGAGTTAAATATTAGAAAGTGAGCATAAGAGCTTTTTTAGTTATCAAAAGGGGAAAGCTACAGTCTCCACAGTAAAAGTATCATGAATCAGATGGTACTTACACTGGCAGTGGTATCGTTTCAGATACAGAATCAAGGCTATGAAGAAAAAGCAGATGCTTATCACTATAGAAGCAATGATGGGTGGTTGGAGAGTTCTCCGAAAGGGTATGTCTCTTTCTGTGGGGAAGGCAAGAAAGAGTGTGAGCCACAAAGCTATGACAGCAGCCCTCTACCATTCTGATCCCTCGAAGATGATAGGAAAGGATATTCTCTACTTCTTTGCCTAAACTACTATACAGTGTTCAACTACTGCAATTTCCATTACATAACTTTTTAATCTAACACCATCTTGATCTGAATAAAAAGAGACCTCAAATCTATAACAACAACAATGGCTATTAACTATAATAATTACTGTGCAGTTGTTTCAGTCATGTGTGACTCTTTGTGACCCCTTTTGGGGTTTTCTTGGTAAAGATGCTGCAGTGGTTTGCCATTTCCTTCTCCATTTTACAGATAAGGAAACTGAGGCCAAAAGGGTTAAGTGATTTGCACAGGGTCACACAACTAGTAAGTGTCTGAGGTTAGATTTGAACTCAGGAAGGTGAATCTTCTTTTATTTTTTTCTTTTCTTCTTTTTTTTTTTTAGTGAGGCAATGGGGTTAAGTGACTTGCCTAAGGTCACACAGCTAGTATATGTCAAGTGTTTGGTCTGAGGCCGGATTTGAACTCAGGTTCTCCTGACTTCAGGGCTGGTGCTCTATCCACTGCACCACCTAGCTGCCCCCAGGAAGGTGAATCTTCCTGACTTCAGGTCTGGCCCATTATCCACGCACCACCTCGATGTTCAATTGTAATAATAATAACTAATATTAACATTTAGCACTTTAAGGTTTACAAAGTATTTTACACATATTATCTTATTTGAGCCTCACAACAACCTTCTGAGTTGCGTGCTATTATTATCTCCATTTTATAAATGAGGAAATTGAAGCTGAAAAAAGTTCTCTGTCTTACACAAGGTCACACAGTTATCAAGCGTCTGAGTTAGGATTTGGACTCAGGACTTTCTTATTCCAAATCTAGCACACTCTCCACCAAGCCACCTAAGAGGTCTAACATAGTGAGCTTCAATTAACAAACAAGTTAAATGCCCATAATGTGCCAGGCACTTGCTACAATCCTGAATGTACAAAGACAAAATGAAATAGTCACTGATGTCAAGGAGCTAATGTTCTGCTGGGGTGAAGGGTAATGATGTATATACAAGTACATACAAAACAAACACAATGTAATTTCAGGGGACAGGGAGAGTTAAATAGTGAAATTAGGCCAACACTGAATGAGATTTCTTTGAAAGAAAAAAATATATTGGTATACACTGAAAATAGCACCTTTAAAGTCATACTTAAATTTGATACATGCCCAGTTTGGGAAGAAACATGAAGTTGATAATCAGACCAAAACAAACAAACAAAATTGTGGGAAGTGAATATCTAGATGGTGAATACCAAAGATGAAAATCAATATTATAAAGATATTTTATTTTGAAAAAAGGTTTATTACCTTTCCACCTCATATTTTGAAATTCCTATTTCTGTTTACTATTAATTAATCACATTCAACTTGCATTTCACTTGATCTGTCTTTAGCCTTGTCTCTTGTTCTTCCCTCTTCCTTTCTCTCTCTCTCTCTCTCTCTCTTTCTTCCTTCCATCCTCTCTCTCATTTTCTTTCTCTTTCCTCTACTTTCTCTCAATCTCGCTATCTATATGCGTGTATACAAATGCACACATATACATGTTTTATATATATATATATACATATACATATACATATATATTCTGTGTCTAAAGACACACACATATAGGTGTGCACACACACACGCACACTCAATTTCCTCAGCAGAACAGACATTCCCTGAGTTCAAGCCCTTAGTAACTTCCTAAGACATACTACAGTCTACTTATGCATGTAAGATAGAGGTGAGGGGCAAGATAATGAACGACAAACCACAACTAGGCATAATGCCAGGTCCATTAGAGAAGAGATTCAGGACAATTCCAAAGGACTTATGATGAAAAATGCTATCCATCTCCAGAGAAAGAACTGATGGAGTCTGAATATAGATCAAAGCATACTTCTTTTTTTTACTTTCCCTTCCTTCCTTCCTTCCTTCCTTCCTTCCTTCCTTCCTTCCTTCCTTCCTTCCTTCCTTCCTTCCTTCCTTCCTTCCTTTCTCTCTCTCTCTCTCTCTCTCTCTCTCTCTCTCTCTCTCCCTTCCTTTCTCCCTTTCTTTTTGGTCTTTGTTCTCTTTTGCAACATGGCAAATATGAAACTGTTCTACATGACTGCACATGTATAATCTAGATCAAAGTACTTGCCTTCTCAAGGAGGGAGGAGGGGAGGGAAGGAGGGAAGTAATTTGGAACTCTAAAATTATTTTTAAAAACCAAATGTTAAAACTGTTTTGCATGTAATTCAGAAAAAAATAAAATAAAAACATTTTAAAATTTTACATATTTTTTAAAGTTTTCTCTCAACCTCAACCATTTATTTATTTTACTTATAATTTATTGTTTAGTTTTTAATATTCACTTCCATAAGATTTTGAGTTCCAAATTTTCTCCCCATCTCGTCCCTCCCCCCACCACAAGACAGTTTGTATTCTGAATACCCTTTCCCCTAATCTGCCCTCCCTTCTATCTCTGCCCCCCCTTCTCTTATCCCCTTCCTCTTCTATTTTCCTGTGGGGCACGATAGATTTCTATACCCCATTGCCTGTATATCTTATTTCCCAGTTGCATGTGAAAACAATTTTTTAACATTTGTTTTTAAAACTTTGGGTCTCAAATTTTCTCCCTTCCTCCCTCCCCACCCACCCTTATTGAGAAGGCAAGCAACTTGATACAGGTTACACTTGTGTAGTCATGCAAAACACTGCCATAGTAGTCATGCTGTGGAAAACTAATTATATTTCCCTTCATCCTATCCCCCCCCATTTATTCTATTCTCTTTTTTGACCCTGTCTCTCCTCAGAAGTGTTTGCTTCTGATTACCCCCTCCCCCAATCTGCCCTCCCCTATATCATCCCTCCACTCTCTTATCCCTTTTCCCCTTATTTTCCCATAGGGTAAGATAGCTTTCCATACCCAATTGAGTGTGTATGGTATTCCCTCCTTAAGCCAAATCTGATGAGAATAAGATTCACTCATTTCCTCTCACCTTTCCTCACTTCCCCTCCACTGTAAAAGTCTTTTCTTGTCTGTTTTATGTGAGATAATTTACCCCATTCTACCTCTCCCTTTCTCCTTCTCCCAGTAGAATTCTTTCTGACCCCTTAATTTTATTCTCCAGATATCACTCCAGATATCACATCTTCAACTCACCCTGTGCCCTCTTTTTACCTGTCTGTCTGTCTGTCTGTCTATCTATCTATCTATCTATCTATCTATCTATCTATCTATCTATCTATCTATCCATATACTTTTTTCCCTCCAACTACCCCAATACTGACAAAGGTCTCATGGGTTACAAATATCATCTTTCCATGTAGGAATGTAAATCAGTTCAACCTTAATAAGTCCTTTATGATTTCTCTTTCCTGTTTACCTCTTCATACTTCTCTTGAGTCTTGTATTTGAAAGTCAAATTTTCTATTCAGTTCTGGTCTTTTCATCAAGAATGCTTGAAAGTCCTCTATTTCACTGAATGTCCATTTTTATCCCTGAAGGATTATACTCAATTTTGCTGGGTAGGTGATTCTTGGCTGTAATCCTACCTCCTTTGACCTTTGGAATATTATATTCCAAGCCCTCCAGTTCCTTAATGTAGAAGCTGCTAAATCTTGTGTTATCCTGATTGTGTTTCCACAACACTTGAATTGTTTTTTTCTGGCTGCTTGCAATATTTTCTCCTTGACCTGGAAACCCTGGAATTTGACTACAAGATTCCTAGTAGTTTTCCTTTGGGGATCTCTTTCAGGAGGTGATTGGTGGATTTTTTCCATTTCTATTTTACCTTCTGGTTCTAGAATATCAGGGCAGTTTTCTTTGATAATTTCTTGAAAGATGATGTCTAGGCTCTTTTTTTTGATCCTGGCTTTCAGATAGTCCAATAATTTTTTAAATTATCTCTCCTGAATCTATTTTCCAAGTCAGTTTTTATCCAATGAGACATTGTCTTCTATTTTTTCATTCTTTTGGTTTTGTTTTACATCTTGATTTCTCATAAAGTCACTAGTTTCCATTTGCTCCATTCTAATTTTTAAGGAAGTATTTTCTCCAGTGAGCTTTTGGACTTCCTTTTCCATCTGACCAATTCTGCTTTTTAAGGAATTCTTCTCCTTATTGGCTTTTTGGAGCTCTTTCACCATTTGGGTTAGGTTATTTTTTAAGGTGTTATTTTCTTCAATATTTTTTGGAGTCTCTTTTAGCAAGCTGCTGACTTGTTTTTCATGATTTTCTTGCATCACTCTCATTTCTCATCCCAGTTTTTCCTCTACTTCTCTTACTTAATTCTCAAAATCCTTTTTGAGCTCTTCTATGGCTTGGAACTGATTCATGTTTTTCTTAGAGGCTTTGGATATAGGAGCTTTGACTTGGTTGCCTTCTTCTGGTTGTATATTTTGATCTTCTTTGTCACCAAAGAAAGATTCTATGGTCTGACTTTTTTGTGCAGTTTTCTCATATTCCCAG
Source organism: Vombatus ursinus (assembly GCF_900497805.2). Classification (NCBI taxonomy): domain Eukaryota; kingdom Metazoa; phylum Chordata; class Mammalia; order Diprotodontia; family Vombatidae; genus Vombatus; species Vombatus ursinus. The sequence continues at coordinate 30,590,016 of NW_020941197.1, forward strand.
TCAATTACTTGAGTTTTAACCTCTTTGTTAAGGTAGGGTTCTGCTTCCAGTGTGGAGAATGTACTGTTTCAAGCTTCAGGGGTTTTGTGCAGCTGTTTTCAGAGATATTTCTAGGGACCTTAAATTTTCAGTTCTTCCAAGGTGTTATGATCAAGGGCAAGGTGTTTACTCCTTTCCTGGCCTATACTCTGGTCTATGAGCAACCACAAGCACTCTTTTCTGCCTTGGAACTGTGAGGAGGATTCCCTCTCCACCTCTGCCACAAGCTCCACCATGCCAGCTCTCCTTCTTGCCCCAGGACCGCCACCCAGAACTGTGAGCCAGATCCAATCATGAGCAAAGCAAGAGAATCCTACCTCAGCACCAGCAAAAAGATCCCCACAATCCCCCTCTGATAGGCCACTCGATTCCCCCTTAGTCTGTGGGCCGAGAGCTCCAGAAGCAGCTGCCACCCCAGAGCTGCACCAGGATTGGGGCTGGGACCAAGCTTCTCCCTCACTATGGTCACAGATTTTTCTACTGACCTTCTAAATTGTCTGTGGCATTTGTGGGTTGAGAAGTCTGAAAACTGCTACAGCTGTCCGTGATTCAGTCCCCAGAGGGCTGCTCCAGGTTTGCTGAGACCTGGTCTTTGCCTGTACGCCCATGCTGAACTTTGTTCCTTTCCCAGCCAGGTGCAATAGACCTTTCCAATCAACCATCTAGGTTGTCTTGGGCTGGAAATTTGTTTCACTCTGTTTTTTTGTGGGTTCTGCTACTCCAGAATTTGTTCAGAGCCATTTTTTACAGGTATTTGGAGGGCTTTGGGGGAGAGCTCAAGCAAGTCACTGCTTTCACTCTACCATCTTGGCTCCACCAATAAAAACATTTTTTAAAAAAGAAAAAGAAGAAAGTCAAGAGGACCAAAGTTCAGCTGCAGGTACAATTCTATTAAGGGGGGAGCATTCATGCTGGATATTCCTTTGTCACTCCAAATACATTCATGCAGCTCTCGAGAAGAACAAGGAATAGCTGTGGATGGTTTAGGTTAACAATATGCCCTCAATCTCACTGTCACTGGGCATAAGATGCTATTGGAAGTACTAGCCTAGGTCCTTTCTAAGCATCTTGGCTGACTAGGTAACAACAACTAAGAGAGGGGTAGAGTAGGTGGTGGTTGCTGTTGAGTCATTTCTGAGCCTCCTTGACTTTCTTCGAGGTTTTCTTGGCAAAGATACTGGAGTGGTTTGCCATTTCCTTCTTCAGCTCATTTTGCAGATGAGAAAACTGAGGCAAACAGGATTAAATCACAGCTATCAAGTAGCTGAAACTAGATTTGAACTCAGGTCCTCCTGACTCTAGGGCTGGTGCTCTAACCACTGCACTACCTAGTAGCCACTGGGTAGAATAAGAGATGAAAGGAAAACATCAGTTCATCAGTCTCCTGGTTTCCACTTCATCTTTGGAACAGTTTGCAAACAACTATTAAATACTTATCAGCTTATTGATTTTGTTGTTGTTCCACGAATCCTTATTTCAATCAATTAATTAAGAAGAATTAATTAAGTGCCTATGTGCTAGGCATTGTTAGGTGCTGGAGATAAAAAGACAAAAGTGAAAACAGCCCCTACCCTCCAGTTTATATTCTATCAGGGGAGATACCATGTACATAAATAGGCACATTCAAAAGAGATACAAGGTGATTTTGGGGGGAAATCCCCAGCAGCTACGGGAATAAGGAAAGACCTTGTGCAGAAGGTGACACTTGAGTTGAGCCTTAAAGAAAACTGGAGATTCTGAGACATGGAAGTGAGGAGAGAATGCATTCCAGGTATGGGGGACAGTCAGTGCAAAGGTATGGAGATGGGAGATAGAGAGCCATGTGTGAGGAACAGCAAGGCTGGAGATGGGAGATAGAGAGCCATGTGTGAGGAGCAGCAAGGCTGGTTTGGTCGGGCTGGAGAATGATTGGAAGGGAATAACATATAATGAGGCTAAAAAGGTAGTTTGGGGCCAGGTTGGGAAAGCCTTTAAATGCCAAATGGGGGAGTTTATAATTTGATCAGACAGGTCAGTGGATCATAAATTTAAAGTTGAAAGGTATCTCAGCAACAAGAAATACAAATCCCCAATTTTACAAATGAGGAAACTGTAAGCCTGGGTGATTTGCCCAAGATCACATAGGAAGTAAGTAACAATAGGGAGCCCATGGAGTTTCTTGAGTAGAGCAGTGACGTGGTCAGATTTGTGTTTTAGGAAAATCAGTTTGGGAGCTATGTGAATAGATTTGAGACAGATGGGGGAAATCTGAGGCAGGAAGACTAATTAGAAGGCTATTGATGTCATCCAGGTAAGAGGCAATGAGGGCCTGAACTAAAGTGTTGGCTGCATGAATGGAGGAAGGGGGATTGATGTGAGAGATATTGTGGAGACAGAAACTGTAAGACTTGATAACTGACTAGATATGCAAAGTGAAGGTGACAATGAGGTGGTGAACCTGGGTGACTTGAAGGATGGTGGTACCCTCAAAACAAGAATGAGAGAGTTTAGAATAAAGGTAGCCTTAGGGATGCTGGGTGGCACAGTGGATAGAGCACCTGGCCTGGAGTCAGGAAGACTCATCTTCCTGAGTTCAAATCCAGTCTCAGACACTCACTAGCTATGCGACCCTGGGCAAGGTACTTAACCCTGTTTGCCTTAGTTCCTCATCTGCAAAATGAGCTGGAGAAGGAAATGGCAAACCACTCCAGTATCTTTGCCAAGAAAACCTCAAATAGGGTCAGGAAAAGTTGGACATGACTGAAACAACTCAACAACAACAAAAGGTTTAGGGGAAAAGATAATGAGTTTGGTTTCGGCTATGTTGAATTTGGGATACCTCTGGAACATCTGGTTCAAAATGTCTAGCAGAGTGGCAGCTAGGTGGTGCAGTATATAGAACTCTGGTCTTGGAGTCAGGAGGACCTGAGTTCAAACCCAGACTCGGACAATTGACACTTACTAGCTGTGTGACCTTGGGCAAGTCACTTAACCCCAATTGCCTAAGCAAGAAACAGAAACAAAAACAAAACAAAATGTCCAGCAGACAGCTGGTGATGCAGTTGGCAATCAGTAGAGAAACTAGAGCTAGATGTATAAATCTGAGAATCATAGAGGTGATAATTGAACCCATGTGAGCTTGGAGATGAAGTCATCAAGAGAAAGGATGTAGACAGAGAAGAGGGTCAGGATAGAGACTTAGGATATACCTATAGTTATGGGGCATGTTGTGGATTATGATCCAGCAAAGGAGACGAAGAAGTGGTCAGATAGGTAGGAACCAAGAGTGTTATAAAACCCAAGACACAGAGAGTATTTTAGAGGAGAAGGTGGTCAACAGTGTCAAATGCTACAGAAAGTTCAAGAAGGATAAAGACTAAAATATGCCATGAAATTTGTCAGTTAAGAAGTCACTAGTGACTTTGGAAAGAGTAATTTTAGTTGAATGTTGTGTCAGATTACAGAGGGTTTAAAAGAGAGTGAGCTTGATATGCAGCAACATTGTTGTTAACTGAAAAGATCCAGGCTTTAGGGCTGGAGATGACCTTAGAGGTCATCCAGTCCATCTCCATCCTTTCACAGGTGAGGAAACAGATGGCTGGGAGGTTAAGTGACTTGCCCAATGTTATACACATGCTAAATGGGAGAGAGGGGATTTGAATTTAGGTCATGTGACTCAAAATTTAGCATGCTTTCTGCTGCATCATGCAGCTTCATCCCTGGCGTAAATAGATTCACCCTAGATGAGGCCTTGGTGAGTTATTTGTAAGAGAAATAGGTGATACCCAAATTGGGCAGAATTTCAGTAGCAAGGTATGTGAGAAGGAACCATGAAATGATTCCCCACCTAGACAGAGACAAACATAGTTGTTGGGTTTTTTTTTTAATTCTCTTAAAATCATTACAGATCTATCAAAAGCCAGAGATTCCTTGACCAATTTATGCAGAGGGTCCAAAATATATCATTGGCCATTGCATAGGTCTCCACTAGATAGTGGTAGACCGCTGAGTTAGCAATAGAGGTGGCTAACTTCTGGGTTGAGTTTTTGACTTTTATCTTAACTTAAAGAAGGTTATCATCTTCACTTTTTTTCAACTAAATATTGGTATTGTTTCAGTTCTCAGAAAACCTCAGGAAGGAATGAAGTTTGTGCCATGCACTTCGGGTTTTGAGTAGGGGTTTTTAAGCCTATGGAGCCATTCTTAAAATAATGTTTTTAAATAAAATAAAATAAAATAAAATACATAGGATTATGAAGGAAATCAATTATATTAAAATTAAAATGAGGGTTTTCTTCCCATCCAAGCTCATGGACCCTCTGAAATCTATCCCAGGTTAACAACCATTGGTCTAGATTGTAAGTATGACCTTGTCTAATCAGCATTGCTGAGCAGTGAAAGAGAAAATTAGCCAACGGAACTTTCAGTACTGATGCATCTCTGTTTCTTTCTCCAGGAAGAAGGTAGTTTCCAGAAAATGACAGCAGATAGTCAGAACTGTTTTCATGGATATCCTAGTTGAAATGTTTTCAGGATGGCTTAAACCAATGGCAAGCACTGCCTCCCATCCCTAAGAGCTCATGACTTTTTTCCCTTTTTCATGGGGGGAACCCACCAAATACCAAAAACCAAAACCAAAACCAAAACCATCATTTGATTTATGTGAAATTATAAGGTCAGTCAGATTTTAATAACTTTAATTTAGTAGTTCCATCTTTTAGTCAGTTTAATTTGAAAGATATTTTGCTTTTGAACAATGACAACTGAAAAAGCCATCTGAGAATGTGACAGCTGCTCGATTTGTTGTCCTTTATGTTCATTCATTCTTTTGTAGATTTTCCACCTACCTATAGATCTTAAACACAGAATTGCCAGGCCTCCTTTAGTTGTGTTGCTATGCACAGATCTTAAAGACATCATAGTCTAGAGTAGGTAATGTGTGTTGATGATTTCTTCTATCTGAGTAATTTTGGCCATATGGACATCATCAGGAATAGACCTCTATGAGCAGCTTGGTGCTGCAGTGGATAGAGCACCAGCCCTGGAGTCAGGAGGACCTGAGCTCAAATTCGGCCTTAGGTACTTTAGTTGTGTAACCCTGGGCAAGTCACTTATCCCTGATGCCTCAAAAGAAACAAATGAACAAAAAAACTAATAGACTTCTATTATCTATTTTTAAAAATCTTCTGAACTTAAGTATCAAAAAAAGGCACTTTCATACACAGAGAGCAGAAGACAAAAAGAGAATTCTATTTGGAACTGTGAATCTCCATTTCACTCTGCTTGTTAAAAAAAAACAACACAAAAATAAATGCTGATTGTCAATGATTGACTATGTCTAGCAATGTTAGGGACAGAGGCATAACTAGCAATTGTAAGATCTGGAACAATTACCACAAAAGGTTCCCTTAATTCAACTTTTTAAGACAAATTTATTTTTTTTCCAGGAAAAATCTTGGGACACAAGTCTCAGCAAGCATGTTAACTATGGAAACTGCAAGGCTGCCTTCAGCAGGGAAAGGCTAGGGAGGACATCTTGCTAAGTAGGTACTAATCTTAGTTTCTGTCTGCCAAAGGACTATGAGAGCTGTAAGTGTGCCCTAAACGTTGGTACCAAAGGGCAAAGTCCTGATTTTCTCACCCTACTTATGGTGCTACTTTTTTTTTTTTTTTAAAGCAAGAGGTATGGCTGGGCTGTGGACTGCACATGTAAAGATAGGAAGTTTGGAATGTTTATGGATCTGCAGAAACAACTGTTGCTTCATTCAATTGTGTGCTAGCAATTGCCTGGCAGATGTTATTGCCTAGAAGCTTTTTTTTTTTTTTAGTTCATCTAAGCCCTTTAGTGCTCCTAAGTTTGTATAGCACACCAGTGCAATAATGATTTTTGCCTACCTAGACTTTGTTAAGCAGAATGTAATGGAAGAAACCCTAGGTTAGGAATAACAGTGAGTCAGTGTCAAAGTCAAGGCTAGATTCCTGACTCAACTCTCTGGGCCTTATCTTTCATTCATCACATGTATACCTTGTCTATACATAGTTGTTTACGTATTGCCAATCTCATTAGATTCTTAGCTCCTGGAGAGTAGGGACTGTCTGTCTGTTGCTTTTCTTTGTACAGTTATGTCTTCCACATCTCGGTAGTTAAAGGTGTGGCTCCCCCTCCATCTGGACAATCCACGTAAAATTTTTTGTCTCTCCTTTTGTACCAGAGAAGTTTGATTTTTTTTCTTTTATGCGGTGTTTACAGTACCTCATTGTAAAATTTGGGTGAAATATTTAGTCACAGGCCCTGTGTTGTCTCCTGGCCTTCATGTGTCATCTGCAGCTTCCACAAAACTCCCCCAAAATTCCCATTTAATTTCTTATGCCAACCCTTGATATATTGAAACCATGATGGGGAAAAATCCCAATGTGGAAGAGATAACTGTACTCTCAGCACTTAGGACAGTGCCTGGGGCATAGTAGGTACTTAATAAATGCTTATTGACTGGACTTGACTTATTTGCAATTTGAGGGGGTTGGATTTGATGATCTCTAAGGTGACCTGTAGCTGTGAAATTCCATGGTTCTACATGTCCATGACAGAAGCTATATAGTGGAGTGGAAAATAGCAATAGTATAAGTAGCTAGCATTTATATAGCACTTTAAGGCTTGCAAAGTGCTTTACAAATGTTCTCTCATTTGATTCCCACAACTCTTGGCGCTAAGTGCTAGGTGTTACTGTCATCCTCATTTTACAGATGGGGAAACTGAGGTTAAGTGACTTGACCAAGGTCATATAGTTAGTTTCTAAGGCTGGATTTGATCTCAAATCTTCCTGACTCAAGATCCAGCACTCAATTATTATACCACCTACCTACCGCACTAGGCATAGAGTCACAAGAACTAGATTTGAGACTGGGCTCTGCTCATATGCCTTGTGTCTATGGGCAAATCACTTGGCCTTTCTGGACCTCAGATTTCTTATCTAGAAAATGGGAATAATGATACTTCTATTATTGGCCTCAATGAGGTGGTTAGTAAGGAAATTTTTTGTACCCTGTAAAGCAGTCACAATGGGTGACTCTCTCTACCTATTGCAGTGATGCTGCTACTACCCATAACATTTCCCAAACTCTTCTCATAAATCTGAGTCATCATTTTTAGGCACATCCAGGAAGTTTTTGGACTCAAAACAAGAGAATCTAGCCTCATCACCTGTACCCACCTTGCTCTCTGGTCTGGGCTCTCAATGACTTTTTGACTAGTTGAAAAAAAAAATCAAATGCATCCTTAAAGGGCAAAAGTTTGGACCATTCAAAAGGTGCATATTCCAAAAACAATGTGCAGCAGGCAGTTCTCCAAAAGAAATTTTAAAAACTTTGGAATATATGTATATAGTTTCCCAGGTTGGCAACTCTCGGTTGGACACATTAAGTTCACATTTGTTTAAAAAACAAAAAGCAAAAAATGAAACTCTGCTTCCTCAGAGCCATACCTATTTTTTCTTTTTTTGGCATTTGTCAAATTCAGAATTTTAAAAATTTAATTTTTTTTTCTAATATGGGGAAGCATACTGCTCACCTCATTGGATTATCATGGAGAAAGAATCTTGTAAGCACAAACATGCTATGAAAAATAAGTAAAAAAAAAGAAAAATAAGTCAATGCTATTAATAATATTGTATTAGTCACATAGAGCTCTATAATCTTTTTCAAAGTAATTTATAAGGCATTATCACATTTGATCGTCACAAAAACCCTGGTGGGTAATTAGAATAGGTTCTGTCCCCATTTTACAGATGAAGAAACCAAGATTGAGAACCATCCCAAGTCCCGTAGAAGTAGACTAAAGCATACAATTCCTGACTTCAGCATTGTTGAATATTATCTTTGTGTGCCACCCCCTACTACAATAGGTACTTAAATTTCTATTGAACTGAAGATTGAAAAAAAAGTAGAGCTTAACACTATGGTAGGAAAAGAGTGCTCATCAATTGGAGAGTGACTAAGCAAATTGTGAAATAGCCAAATGTAATGGAATATTACAGTGCTGTAAGAAACATTGAATGGGAAGAACTCAGAGAAGTATAGGAAGACTTATATGACCTGATGGTGAGTGAAGTAAGTGCAACCAGGAAAAGCATATGCACAATGACAAGAATGTAAGCAAAATGGCAACAAACCCAAGCTGACCACAAGCTTGCCCCTGTGGAAGAGTTGGGAAAATACAACTGTCTCTCCCAATCACAGAGGTGTGGAATAATGAATTTACTGCCAGAGTCAGCTGATGTGTTGGTTGGTTTTTCTGAACTGCTTTTCCCCCTCCTCTTTCTTTTTAAATCTTTATAACAAGTGATAGCTCACTGGGTAGGGGAAAGAGTCTTCTTCTACCTTATTCTCCTCCACCTGGTCCATGATACAGTGACAGAGACTCACTTGTTCTTCCTTAGACATAACACTCTTATCTCTCAAGTGAATATTTTTATTAACTGTCCCTTATGCCTAGACATCTTTCCTCCTTATGTCTATCTTCTGGTATCACTGGCTTCCTTTAAATCTCAGTTAAAGTCCCACGGTTAAGAAGCCTTATTGGTCCTACTTAATCTTAGTGCATTCCCTTTGAGATTGTCTCCAAATTCATTCTGTATATATCGTCATTGTACAGTTGCTTATATGTTGTCTCCCCCATTAGACCATGAGCTCCTTGAGGGCAGGATTGTCTTTGCCTTTCATTTAGCACAGAGCCTAGCACATACTAAGCACTTAATAAATACTTGTTGACTTTACTTGACTTGAAATAAATGTGATGTAAAAACCAAAGGTGTAAATTTTTTAAAAAGGGAGCACAAGAAAAAATATGATTAATTAAGGATTTTAACTTGTTGCATTTGAGTTTACCAAGTTTTCTGGAATGTACTTACTTAACGTAACATTTGTTGACACTTGAAAATCACCATACTTGATTAAGCAGGTTAAAGAGAAATCGTTGGTTTGATTGACACAGAGTTCACTGTCAATGTTATACAGCCTAGTTGTTGGATCTTGGAAAGTGGTGGTGTTGAAGGAAGTTAGTTCTTTCCCATCTTTCAACCAGAAGAGCTTAGGCTGTGGATAACCTTTGCTAGATGAACAAGTTATCCTCCAACAAGAAAAAAAAAATCCTTCTTCATGGATATTAGGATCTGAGAAGTCAGCTGGAGAAAGAACAAGGAGGTAAGTACATTCAGAAAGTAGAAACATATGTGCATATTTGCTATATAGTGGACTTTGTTTTTGAAATTAATAGTCTTGCAATTAGAAGAAATTATACATCTGAGACACAGATAGCCAATACTGTTTTGCTAATTAGCTACATCTCAATTTTTCTGCTTGTACTTGACCTGCTTACCCCAATTCTCATCTACTCATAGGAGGGAAACGGAAGGACGACATATAGGCCAACCATCTGTTCATTTCTCACCAGGTTGCAGTCTGAACCACTCCATCACGTCCCACAAGTCTCATCATCCTGGAAGATCATTTCTTTTGGCTATGGAAATTATTGGTAATGTATACAATAAACTCTCTATTATATGGCATAGTCCAGGATTATATTTCTAGTTAAGCAAATATTCTACTGAATAAAATGTGAAACTTTTATAAGACATGTGAATTTTCAGTTTTAAATAATTGAGATACATATACATATACACACATCACATATGCCTATATACACAAATGGGAGGGATAGCAAGGTTTGATGGATAGAGAACCAGGCTCAGAGTCAGGAAAACCTGGGTTCACGTTCCACCCCTAACATAGATTGGCCATATGAACTAGAACTAATTGTTTAAGCTTTCAGTACCCCAAGCAACTCCTTAAAAATTATTCATACCTTTTGTTTTCACATGGTCTACATTTCCCAGAGTATCCCTACCTGCCTCCCCCCCCCAAGAGAGCCATCCTTCATCATAAAGAATAAAAATGAGGGGGAAAACAGTTCAATAAACTAACATACTGAAAAAATTAGAGATTTTATGCAGTGTTCGACATTCTTTGTCCCCCATTTCTGTAAAGAAGGAAGGGAGATCTAGACAATTCTCTAAGGCAGAACATTTACTGGGATTTTCCTGTACCAACAGACTCATGAGTGCAGATCCCTTCAACCAAATATACCTACCTAGAGAATATAATCTTCATAACAATACTCTGTGTTTACACACTTGCTGAATGAAATGATCATTTTATGTGTACTGTTACTTATGATTTTCAAAGTTCTTTTCCATGAGTTATCTCATTTAATAAAATACAACTAACATTAAACCTAGAGCACAAATACTTTAATATTCCTTGATGATCCAAGAAGGACCTTTAGGATTTTGGAGCATCTGGTGTCATCATCATGAGCATCTGTTATGGCACTGCTCATGTGCAGAAGGGCCATCTAATAGAGATTTTTAGTTGGCAGAATGATCAATAAATCTGAATTTACTATGTGATTAATATTTCTTATGCTTCAAAGATCTAGGAGTGTAAGTACTACCTCCACTAGTGCAGATCTCAGCCCTTCAGTGACTTAGTAAATGGTTTTCAAGAGCTGCTGTGCCTAAAATTTCCCCCCACTACAGCCCAGTCTGATAGCCTCTGAATTTAGCTCTGCCGGTCCTCAGACAGAGGCTTATAGACTGTCACTGGTCTGCTTTCAAGTACTTCCCAGCTTGCTGGAGTCTGATGGACATGGCAGAAACTGGCATCATTTTCATGCTTTGATGAGGCATCAGAGCAAGACTTTAATGGGGGCATATAGAAGATAAATCTGGCTGGAGGTTTTACTTTGTTCATAGTGAATAAAGTTACTAGTTCTCCTTTATCCCTGAGGAAATGAAGCCTGTTCTCCTTTGATGAATCTTCTGTTAGGATTATGGGAGCTGCCAAAGGGATCTTCCTTAAGCACAGTTCTGACCATGTCACCCCTCGACTCCAGTGGCTTCCTGTTGCCTCCAGGAGAAAATTTAAACTCCTTGGTTTGTATTTTAAAGCCTTTCACAGCCTTTACAAACCAAAGGAAGGTTTGGAAGCACCAACCTTCCTTTCTGGACTCATTATATATTTATTCCCCTTCCTACCCTTGAAGATCTACCAGCTTTCTGTTCCTCACACATGATACTCCAGCTTCCATTTCCATGTGTTTACACAACCATGCCCCACATCTGGAATGCTTGACCAATAGAATGTAGGCTCCTTGATGAGAGGAACTGTTTTACTTTAATCTCTGCATTCTCAGGGTCGAGCATAAAACATGGCACAGAGTAAATGCTTAACAAATAATTATAATTAATTGGTTAATTAATGGAACTCTCACTAGCTGTGAGCTTGGGCAAGGGGAAAGGAATAAGTATTTATATAGCACCTACTATATGTCAAGCACTTTACAAATATTATCTCATTTGATTCTCACAATGACCCAGAGAGAGAAGCTATTATTATCCTCATTTTACAGTTGAGGAAACTAAGGCAGACAGAGGTTAAGTGACTTTCCCAGGGTCACACAGTGAGTGTCTGAGGTTGGATTTGAACTCAGATTTTCCTGAGTCCAGACTCATGCTCTATGCAACTCAAGGGCAAGTCATTCAATTTCTCTGTTTCCTCAGCTATAAAAAAAATGAAGGATAAAATACTTGTCCTATGTACCATATAAGGTGAAGATCAAATAAGATAATGGATAGAAAGTGCTTTGTCAACCTTAATGACTATATAAGTATCAGTTCTTATTATCTAGTGACAGTAAGAGTTAGTCTTCTAGCACTTACCTCTAATCGATAATTTCACATCAAGCTTGTGGACACGTTTGTATTGTCCTCCTACCAATTTCTGTACTATACACTCATAGGTGCCCTCATCAGGCACTTGTAGAGAAAGGATCGTGACAGAGAGGTTATTGGACAAGTCAATTGCAGTTGTCCTGTTCACATATGAAGGGTCGATGAGTTCTTCAATCTTTTTCCCAGGTACATAGGCCTGTACTACTCTCTCAGCATTTTGCCAGTAGACTCTATAACTTGCCATTTCCTTCTTAGGAATATTATAGTCACATGAAAAGGTAGCAGGTTCATTCACTCTTGCCACTTGGGTCTCTCCTAAAAGGAAAAAAGCACAGACATAAGTTGTGTGACTGAACATAAACTGTGATTTCAGGTCATTTGGAACAAAGAGATGGAATGTTTACGATTTAGTGTCAGCAATGCTCTTGGGTTTAAAGATATGAGAATCACGTAGCCAAGAATTGTTGAATAGTCCCAATATTTTCAAATGATCAAATAAGATAATATTTGTCAAGAACCTCGCAAATCTTAAAGCACTCTATAAATGCTAGTTATTTCTTTTAAAGTGTACTTTATTTTTAAAAATGATTGATTCCCCCACTCCACCCAGTTATTCTTTCCTGATGATCCTGTAGATAACCACAACTGAAAGCTTGGAAATCCATGGTAGTGGTGATGAATGACTCATGGAGTTTTTCTCTAGCCATCTGTGGAAAAATGTGGGTGTTTTTTCTAAAAGGTCATTGAAATGTGTCATTCATGAGTTGCCTGAGGTTCCTGCTGGGGGGCGGGGGCATCCTCCTATAAAATTGAAGAGCTGTACAAGAGCCTGACACAAAGGAGGAACTGAAAGTGGCCTGGGCAATAGAAGCTAAGAGCTTGGAAACTCCCACTGAGGTCCTGCCTTGAATGATCAGGTCCTGTGAAGAAACGAGGAAAGAAATGGAGGAGAAAGAGAGAGACAGAGAGACAGACAGAAAGACAGAGACAGAGAGAGAAGGGAAAAAGAAATAATGAACAAAAGAAAGAAGAAAGAGAGAGGAAGAAAGAAAAGAAAGAGAGGAAAAAGAATGAAGAAAGAAGAAAGAGGAAGAAAAGAGAAAAATAGAAAAAGAATGAACAAAAGAAAGAAGAGAGAGAAGGAAGGAGAGGAAAAAAAAGAAAGAATAAACAAAAGAAAGAAGAAATAGAGGAAGGAAAGGGAGAGAGAGACAGAGATGGAGACAAAGACAGGAGAGAGAGAAAGAGTCCAGAAACCAAGAAAATAGACAAACTGAGTCATCTAGTTATAGCTCATTTGTGTTTCAATCAGCCTGAATCCCACCCTAAAGCGGTAGAATGGCAGAGCTAGTAGGACTCTCTCCTCCTTTGAGATGACACTCAAGCACCATCTTCTGCCTGAAGTCTTTCTTGATCCCTCCAACTACTAACCTTGTATTTAACTACTTCATATGGATCTGTATTTATTAACTTTATATTTATGCTGCATGTATTTTTATATACATACTTGTGGTTTGCCCCAATAGAACATAAGGTCCTTGAGAACAGAGATCATGTTATTCTTTGCACTTGTATCCCCAGAGCCTAGTACAGTCCTTGGCACACTGTAGACTCTTAAAGAATACTTGTTTTATTGATTGACTTTAGTGATCATCTAGATCGATTTTCTCCTTTTTCAGGTTAAGAATCTGAGACTTAGGGGGAAGTGAGTTCCCCAAGGTCACAGAGCAAAATAGTCCAGCTCGAACTAGACACAGGTCTTCTGATTTGAGTCCTAGTGTTTTTTCCTCCCATGGTCTTCTTTTTAGAATATTTCTTTTTATGGTTAAAAAAATTATAATATATTTCATCTTCAAATTTCCTTTGGTTTGTATCACCTCATTACTGCTACTAGATATCTTAGTTGTTCCTGATAATCACTGTTTCATATCTATCCCAGCAATATGTAGTCAACTTCCTACTCGGAAAAGGGCTCAGGGTAGGAGTAGGAATGAACCTGGTGTTAGTTTGTGGCCCAAATCAGCTCTCTGAAGTCTAAACCAGTCTATTTGGGGGAACTAATATTCTAAATTTCTCATCCAGCAATACCCTTTTACCAGAGTTCTATTGCCAGCAAGGTTGGTATAGCATTGAGCAACAGGCCTGGAGTGAAGAAGACTCATCTTCCCGAGTTCAAATCTGTCCTCAGCCATTTATTTGCTGTGTGACCCTGAGGAAATCACTGTTTACCTCGGTTTCCTCATTATAAACTGAGCTGAAGAAGGAAATGGCAAACCACTCCAGTATCTTTGCCAAGAAAATCCCAATGAACGTGACTGGAAATGACTGAACAACAGACATTTTTCTTAATTTCTCTAAGGCACAGATTTATTTCTCTCACCTGCTACCTGGTTATTTGGCCCTCACATATTCTATGGTCCTGGCCTAGTGGTTGTGGCTGTTAATAGTTACAGACAAATAATGTCTATTCAATTAGAAAATCCAGGAGGGCATGGATTTTCCCTAAAAATCTTTAATTAAGGCAGAAATACAACTTTAATCAATTGAGTGGCTTAGCCACTGACTCATCCAATTGGTATGGCCAATAAAGAGATGTGTACTTACATTCTAATGGTGTCAGAACTTTCCCAGAAAAGGGTTGCGAAGACCTATATCTCCTATTGAGATATAAATGACTGATGAAGCTTAAGATTTGACAACTCTCAGGTACTTGCATTTTAATAGGGGAGCAGAAGCTCTTTCCTAAGAATTTTCTTTTCAGAAAAACCTAAAATCAGAACTAGCCTGGGTTTCCTGGGGCTTCGCCCTAAAGTACAAGCTTACAGTAAACAGATGGGCACATTTCCTCCCAGAGCTGACAAGCCTCAACTTGCTGCCTCCCTCCAACAAAGTCTAACTCCCCTGGGGCCTCTTCCCCTCCTCCTCCTCCAGTGTCTCATTCCTCCTTTCCTCTCAAGCCCTTTGGTGGCAAGGACCAACTCTCTAGGGAAAGGGACATCCTATCTCCCTGTGCCACTGCACTCATAGTTAGACTGTCCTCTGCACCCTCTTTACAAACCTTTTTTTCACCTTCGGTCCCCACCCCACCACTGTATTTGCCTAATGTGAAATAATTACAAATTAGGACTTGGCCTAAAATGATTTTTCTCTCTCTTCGTATTGGCTCCAATGTCCATAATAAAAATTGTCGCTTATTTAGCACCTTAAGATGTGCTAAGTGTTTCACACAGAATATCTCACGTCCTGTCCAGACCCAAATCTAGAGCAGGTATAGCTCTGATCCCTTCATTTCTTTTTCTTAAATTTTCTTTTCTTTATCATGAATTTAGCAATCATCAACAAAGGTAAACTACCCAGTGAGTGATACTAAACACTATCTGATTTTGAGCCCCTAGAGAAGGGCTTTCACGATAGTCACTCAACATATTTCCTACCCCTGACTCCCATCCCCAGATAAATATTTCCAACCAGAAAGAACCTGAAAGGTGCAGTGACTTTATTTTCTGAACGAGCAGTTGAAGCCCATGATCTGGCAAAGAATATTCTTAAAAAGGCTTAGTAAAAGCTCACTTTCTTTTATTAAGATTAGGACTGTCTCAGAAAATCCCTGGCTGAAGTTGCTGTCCTAAGGCCCTATTGCTTAAGGTGCTTTTATAGTGATCTCACTCTTTACCAGCCAAGCGTGCCTTTCCCAGCCCTATTTTCAGGTGACTACAGACAAAGGTACGCTGAGTGGAAAGGTAAAAAGAGGCAGTGTTGAAAGAGTCAGCCCAGTTACTTCCTACCTTTATTGTCAGGGTTTGTTTAGAAGGAGAGCTTGTGTATTTCCCTGGTCCAAATGCTGGGTCAGCCAGTTATCGGAAAGAAATGAGCTCACTTGTTCCTCCCTGTTAAGGAAATGAGTAATCACCTGGGTATTTGCCTGCCTGCTTGCTAAAAAGGCCAGGGGGCATCTGTGGCCCCTGATTCCAGAAAAGGGAGAAGGCTGGGGAAGGGGGTAATAAGAAAGGAACTATCCTAAAACAGGTAAAAATATAGCCCTGTACCTATCTGAAGGGAGACTGAAATTTTTTTTTTTAAAGGCAATTGGGGTTAACTGACTTGTCCAGGGTCACACAGCTAGTAAGTGTCAAGTCCAGTCTGAGTCTGGTCTGAGGCCAGATTTTAACTCAGGTCCACCTGACTTCAGGGGTGATGCTCTATCCACTGTGCCACCTACCTGCCTTAAGACCGAAATCTTTCTTTGCCTGACTATTAGGATTTCTATAATCTCTGACCTACTTATTCTAAGGAATACCATATATTTGAATCATAAGGAGCCTCTAGTTCATTTCCTCCTCATTTTACAGAGAAGCAAACTGAGGCTTAGAGACAACAATTGATTTGCCCAGGGCCACACAGGTAAAGGTGAAATTCAATTTAGTTTTTGACCCTTCAATTAATTTAATTTAACTTGACTATTTGTAAATATTTTTTCTTAAGGTCCTTTTTATGGATAAAAGCATTGTGAATAGGAGAGAGTTGTCATGGAGAAGGAGGGATTGGAGGACTGGGAAGATTATTTCCCATTTATCCCATGTCAACATATTATAGTAGAAAAAGAACTCAATTTGGAGTCAGGCGACCCTTAATAGAAACTCAGTCTTTTTTTTTTTTTTTTAAAGCAATCAGAGTTAAGTGACTTGCGTAGGGTCATACAGCTAATAAGTATCTGAGGCTGCATTTGAACTCAGATCCTCCTGACTCCAGGGCCAGTTGCTCTATTCACTGGGCCACCAACTGCCCCATTGTGGGAACTAAGTCTTGCCACTTACTCCCTATGTGACCATGCATAAATCATTTTACTCCTCTTTGCCTCAGTGTCCTATCTGCAAAAGGCAGGCAGTTGAATTAGATAACCTCAAAAGCCCCTTCTAGTTTGAAGACTATGATCCTCAAGGTAGACCTTCTGCCAAAGAAGTGGGTCTCAGTGGTCCTGCACCGACCCAACATACCCATTCTCACCACTGTTCTCAGTTGGTAATTCCTCTGGCCCAGGATGCTCCCTTTCCTTTCCTCCTCTTCCTGAAACCCTATTCACCCTTCAAGGTTCAGCTCAAGCCTCATCTCTTCTATGGAGCCTTCTTTAGCTGTTTCAACCCCGTTTTGTTCTTTCTCCTTTGAATTCCTGATGCCCACCCAGTCAACACCACCCAAAGAGTGTTTCATTCTATATATGTTAACCCTTTTTTCTCTGCTTTAACATTCTCTGCTTATTCCTGAATAAGCACTGTGACAAACATGTAGTGAATATACATTTATTGTATCCATCAGCTCAATAGAATTATATATTTATTATCTATATTTATTTATTATTTCTATATTATAGATATTATAATATTATATTGTATATTATAGATGGAGTTGGGAGGGGATCGCAGAGGCCATTTAGCATGTTTAACAGGTGAGGAATTTGCAGTCCATAGCTGTTAAGTAATTTATCCAAGGTCACATTGGTAGCAAGCGTTAGAGATGGAATTCGAACTTAAGTCCTCTGGCCTCAAATCCAGCACACTTTTTATTCTACCATACTACCTCTGTAACATCCATTGATCAGTTAATTCATTAAGCAATAAAACACCAAAATAACTGTGGATTGAAAACTCTCTCCTATCCCCTAGTCTTTAGCTGAAGGATAATTTCATCCATTTGTCCCTAGGGCTTAGCTCCTTGTTTCAATAGCTAAGTCCATCATTTTGCCTCTTTTTGCTGATGGCAAGGGGAGAGGTTTGTTGGTTAAACAGACTTCTTTTTTAATGTGTTTAAATTTGTTTCGTGGTCTTCAGAATTCTCACCAAAGGTTAAGTTCATCCTGCCTGAGAGGTAACTTAAATTTCCCCTTTGCCTCTGTTTCTTTTTCTGCCCAACAACATCTTTTCTGAGCTGAAAGTTAAGGGGAGTTTTTGACCCATTCACTGCCACATTAACCTTTGCAGGAAATGTTGGGCCCCTGAAAACCTTTCTATTCTTTAATTTAAGCTGATCAGTCATTTTCATTGTCATAGGTGACTGATCTTAACTGACTCACTGAAGAATGAATCGGAAGGCTAAATTGACTTATCTGGTGTAAAGAATCAGAGAAGGAAGGGACCCAGGAGACATTCTAATGGATCCTATCCCATTTCATAGGAGAGGAAACTGAGACCCATAAAGGGTATAGGACTTGCGGCAGGTCACATAGTTCTTTAGTTTAAGAACTAAGACTAGGGGAATAGAAACCATAGTGAGTCTTCTCTCCTAAGGACTTTCTTCTCAGAAAACCCTAAAATCAGAGCAGTAACTAGCTTGGGGGTGACTGGGGTTTTGTCTTAGGACACCAGCATACAGAGGAGTACATTTCCTCACCATACCTTGTCTTGCTTGCTACCTCCGTCCAACAAAGTGTAACTCCCCAGGGGTCACTGCAGCCAATGCTATCCACCCCTCAACACACACACACACACACACACACACACACACACACACACACACACA
>NW_020941197.1:30608342-30676226 GCF_900497805.2 Vombatus ursinus
CACACACACACACACACACACACACACACACACACACACACACACACTGTCTCATTCCCCTGGCACCTGAAAGGAGTCTTTCTTTCCCCTCAAGCCCTTTGGAGGCTGACTCTCTAGACTTCTGCTTTTCTTCTATAACTTTTTGAAATTGATTGTATCTGTGTCTATCCATATACATATATATATACATTATATATATATATACATATATATGTATATATATTTCCTCTCCTGTCATGAAATCCCTCAAGGACTACACATATAACTTTTATAGTTGATGATGAAATATACTGTGAGCTATCTATATCTACTTACTTACCTACCTACCCATCAATCTATCTACAGGGTGTCCCAAAAATCTTAGTGCTTAGCTTTACTAGCTTTAAATTGCACTAAGAATTTTGGGATACCTTGTATATCTATACAACTCTATATGTGTAGATATAGATACACGTGGGATAGATTGCCTCTGAGGCTCTTTATAACTCAAATTTATAATCTTCTTATCCCTATGATCCTCTGATCCCTAAGAAAAGTACAGCAGATATTCTAGAACTCCTGAAAGTATATATATATGTATATATACACAAAGCACATACATATATACACATATGTATATGTGACACTTATGATTTCTATAGGAATAGAGCATATATGTATACATACATGAATGCATATATGCTTGCATGTACATACATTTGTTGTTTTCAGTCTTTATCATTCATGTCTGACTCTCTGTGACCCCATTTGGGGTTTTCTTGACAAAGATACTGGAGTGGATTTCTTCTCCAGCTTGTTTTACACATGAGGAAACTGAGGCAAAGAGGGTTAAGTGACTTGCCCATGGTCACACAGCTGGTAAGTGTCTGAGGCCATATTTGAACTCAGGAAGAGGAGCCTTTCTGATTCTAGGCCCAGTGTTCTATCTACTGTACAACTTAGCTGCCCACATTTACTATATATTATATATAACCCCCCCCCACACACACACATACACACACACAGGTGCATATATGTGTGTATGATAAAAGAGTCCCTTGATGTTCCACAAACAAAATATTCTATTTCTCTACTCTGCATGTTTTCTCTGGCTGTTTCCCATGCCTGGGATACTCTCCCTCCCCATTTCTATCTTCTGGCTTCCCAGGTTTCCTTCAAGCCCCAGCTAAAATCCTATCTTTTTTTTTTTTTTGGCTAGGCAATGGGGTTAAATGACTTGCCCAGAGTCACACAGCTAGTGAGTGTTATGTGTCTGAGGTGGGATTTGAACTCAGGTCCTCCTGACTCCACGGCCGGTGCTCTATCCACTGCACCACATAGCTGCCCCAAAATCCTATCTTCTGCAGGAAAACTTTCCCAACTCTACTTAATTCTAGTGACTGTTCCTGTCTTAATTATTTCTTGCTTATCTTGTATATAACTTGTTTATACACATTTGTTTGCTTGCTGTCTCCCCCATTAGATTGTAAGCTCCTTGGAGGCTGGAATTGTCTTTTGCCTCTTTTGTATCCATAGCACTTAGCAAAGTACCATGCACATAGTAGGTGCTTACTAAATGTTTATTGACTTATTACCAATGCACATCAGAACCTGCTCAGTTTATATTAAAAAAAAAAGTATATACACATATACATGTATAAACACCACATCATTATTATCATCATCATCATGATGTATTGGCCTCGGAATCAGGAAGATTTGCCTTGAGTTCTAGAGTTTTCATACAGGACAGTTATGTGTATTTATAATATATACATGTATATAGTGAGTGTCCCAAAAGTCTTAGTGTAAAATTGCACTAAGATGGAGTGTCTTGTTCAAGGAAAAAGGGAAGGCCCTCAGTGCAAAATTGAACTAAGACTTTTGGGACACCCTCTGTATACAAATGTACCTTATAAATACATATAACTATCCTGGATGGAAACTCCCTCAACAAAGCAGATCAGCAACTCATTTGTAACTTGTAGTGCTAGAGAGTTGCATCGGGCACTTTGAGCTTAAGCGGTTTGCTCCTGGTCATATGTACAATACAGATATAAACAACTCACCAAACAAAAAATCTACTCCATTCAATAAAGGCAAAAAAGTCTTGGGCTTAGATCTAGCTAGAATTAAGCATTCTCCCCTTCTTCCACTTTCTACTCCTCGGTTTTGCATATTCCTCTGTTGAGTGTTTAGTTATCTGAAGTACACACTCCTTCCTCTCCCACCCCCTTACTTTCATTATCTCCATCCTACAGCAGAAGTGATACAGAAAGCTAAATCCATCAGTTGCCTGCCATAGGAGTAACAGACCAAATTCTGGCCTCCAATGTTAATTTTCCAAATTGACAAGATTCATTAAGGCGAGAGCAATGCAGGAATGTGCTGGTAAATGTTTAACAATTGGCTGGGGGTCGGGGAAGGGAATGTATAGGTGCTATTTTTCAGCTTAATTTGCATTGTTAATATTTTCTCTACCTCTTTCTTCAATCGAGACAATCAACAAAATAATAATCCAAGCCCAGATTCATAGTGTTCGGCTGATTTTTGAGGAGTAAATGCTCATACTAAATATTTAACAATTGCCTGTTTGAGTTGACTCTGGCACACCCCTGGAGCAATGTGACCTCCAGCTCCAGAATCCATTGGTGTGAGGAGTTGCTGTTGGTATATGGTAAAGAAGATAGAGTCAGGGGAAAGAAGAAAAGATTATCGAACCTGAACAAGGAGAGAAAAGAAAAAGAGAAAGAGGAGAGAAAGAGCAGGAAGGAATGAAGAGGGCACCAAAGAGGAGAGAGAACCAGAGGTGAAGGATGAGAAATCTGGGAGTGGCAAGGGTAGAAGCCTGTGCAATGAAGACCTTATCTAAATTCATCTCAAAGATTTATCATAAGCCCTAGGCTTGGATCTTGAACCCAGAAGACTTGCTTTGACATTTTCCTGTTGTGTGACTATGGATACACACACACACACACACACACACACACACACACACACACAGAGTTTACCCTTTTTGGAATCTTAGCTTCTTCCTCTGTAAAATGGGACTGGCAAACATATAAATGGTACTAATCCCACCAGGCTATTGT
Source organism: Vombatus ursinus (assembly GCF_900497805.2). Lineage (NCBI taxonomy): Eukaryota > Metazoa > Chordata > Mammalia > Diprotodontia > Vombatidae > Vombatus > Vombatus ursinus. Next base: position 30,611,414 of record NW_020941197.1, read on the forward strand.
GAGGCAAGTGTTTTTTAAAAAAAAGTACTATAGAGCTCAGTCTCAGTCTCTTTCATGGCTCTTGTAGCACCTAGCACAATGCTGGGTACAGATTAGTTACCTAATGCATGCTTCTTGATTGATGATGAAGCACATAGTTGCTCAGTAAAGGAAGTTGGAATTCTAGCATATCTGGCCATGTCAAGAAGTCCCTAGCAGGAGGACTGCACCAAATACACTGGTCAAGTGAACAGTCAGCAGATCATGGATTAGGAGAGAAGGGACCTTAGAAGTCATCTAGTACAAACACATACACACATTTTACAGATGAGGAAACTGAGGCTCAGCGTAATTGACAGAGTCAGGATTTAAACCCAGGTCCCATAATTCCAAACCAATACTTTTTTCCCACTGTATCCATAGTGGGACTGTCCCACCAAAGACAGATGTCTGGCCACTTTATGGCTAGAGATTAGATCCCTAGCTTTCTGATCATTTCAATTTACACAACCAGAGGTTCTCATTTCCAGTTGTTGGAAGGAAACCATTCCCTATAATCTGATTCCTATCCCCTAAGGAAACTTCTTTTTTTAAAAAAAATTATTGATGCCTTAAAAAAAACAAACAAACAAACTATCACAGTCATTTCCCATTGTAGTGTCCACCCCCAGCAAAACTGGATGACAAAGTATGATCGCATAGGCAACATTGTGCATCCATAATCCCCTCGGCTAAAAAGAGGGAAGTGTGCTTCATTCTCTTGTTTTCTGGGACTGAGATATCTCATTTGCTGCATTTTAATGTTGCTGAAGCAGTTTCTTTGCAACCTCACCCAGAAGAAAGATTCAACTAAATGGGACTTCCCCTACAGGTACAGAGCAAACAAAACTAGTCAAAGAGGGCCTCTTGCAGAATATACCAAACATACATCACTGTGCACAGATTGACTTCATGCAACACAGAAGCCGTCATACAAGACCACCGTTCTGAATCCATATAACGAATGTGGTTGTGAAGAAAGCCGGGGAAACTCCATCACTGTGCCCCTCACCTCATTGGGAGTAGTGAGTGCGATAAGCCCCCGAAAATTAATTACCTGAGACGAGGCAGGCAAGAGCTGAAAACAGCAAAAGGAAGTCGAGGTGTAAGAACCTGGTTTGGGCCATGCCCAGTTCCAGTCCTGTCCAGTCCATTCCAGTCCACTCCAAATGCCTGAGACCCGAGAAGAGAAAATAAAAATAGAACATCAAAGGCAAAGCCAAGATGAGCAGTTTTTAGGGCTCTACCCATATGTGTAAAAGAAACAGGAAGAAGTTCATAATGATTACCATTCATCAAAACTCTAGAGGGTTTTCCTGAGGTTTCAAAATAACCTTTCAATGTGTAGTTCTTTATTAAAGCTGGGCCCCTGCAGCACTTACATTTTTTTTAAACTTTTAAAAAATCTTTTAAAAAATGGTCTCCAGAAGGAAAGGTCCATCCATTTACTGTTTCAAAATCAACCAAATGATGCTCCTTTAAAAAAAAATCCAATTTTATTTCAACCATGCTTTATCAAATTATACACACACTGCACAAATCTATGCTGTTTAGTAATAAAAGAAATCCATCTTTTTTTACTTTATGAATTTCATTTCTAGTGTTTCATGTGTCTCCAGTGAAAGCAATTTACTTGTGCCTGAATAGAGAAAAGAGGGGAAATCGATTACAAAAATTGTCACATTACAATATGTTCTATGGTCAGCTTCTTGTTATTGTAATTTGGAAATAATTTCATTTCTAAATAAAACTACTTCTACTATTTTTGCTCAAAGTTGCCAAAAATTCAAAGGGAAGAGGGCAAGAAAAGGGAACAAAGCATTTATATAGTGCCTATTATGTGCCAGGCACTGTGCTTTTTATAAATATTACCTTAAAGCAAAATACAAAGGTCAAAGTACTCGCTATAACACAAAAGTTCTTTTGTTGGAACAGGGTGAAAAATCAGAGCAATCAATAAATCAACAGATATTTATTAAGCCCCTATTATGTACTAGCACTGTGGTCAAGCTGAGGATATAAGCACAAAGAATGAAACAAAAAGAAGGATTTGCCTAACTGTGAAAAGAATCTTGTTTCTTAATTTAACAAAGTTTTCTTGAAAAATATGCAACTAGATTTAGATTCCCTTCTACCCCTTCATCAATGATGATTAGTAAAAATATTAAGTAAGGAAATAAATTTTGCATGACTTAACATATATAATTGATATCATATTTTACTCGCCTTCTCAATGGGTGGGGGAGAGGCTGCAGGGAGGGAGAGAATTGGAAACTCAAAATTTTTAAAAATGAATATTAAAAATAAATGAATAAATCATAAATCTGAGAGGGAAAAGTAAAAATATTAAGTACCTAGAGGAGTGAAGTAGACTGTATCAGTGGAAAGAACCTATAGACATGCAATAGAAATGACTTCTCATTTCCCTGGGCCAACATAAGTGGAGACTATGAAGCAATGAGACTTATTCTTGGATAAATATACTTACAGGAATGATTTAGGAGCCACACAAAATCATGGTCATGAATTTTAATTATTATTGCAATCTGTGTGAATTTGGACAAGACTCTCAGCACCTAAACTCTTTCATCTGTAAAATCAGAGGCTTGGATTCAGTGGCTGCCAGAGTTCCTTCTACCTCTAAATCTATGAACCAGTTGCCAAATGATCTCCAAGGGCCCTTCTACCTCCAAATCATATGTTACAAAGACTATTGTCAAACACATTTTAACCCAGCTCATTCCGCAGACTTGGGAATTTTCAAAAACATCTTTGAAGAAGGAAGATTTAACATTGTTTTTAAAAAATTCTAAAAATCGTACCCCAAGGCTGAAGGCAAATCTAAAAGAAGACTTCCACAAAACTTTTGGACAACCATATCTGGAAGAAGTACAGGGCCTCCCGAGGGGACTACTTTGAAAGAGGCAAAACTCATTCAGAGCTACAAGTTTCAGTCTGATGGTTCAAAAAAAAAAAAACAAACCACGTCCCATTGAACTATAGCAGCCTGTAGTACTTTAAAAATCATCCCACATTAAGATGAGCAAAATTGTACTTACCAAAGTCAAGTTCCTTCCTTTTCTTCTCTAGAAAAAGTTACAAGGAGAGCTGACCCTCTTATTCCACAGGTTTCCAGCCTTGAAATGGAAAATCAGTCTCGTTAACTGTCTTTTTCTCGGACTGATATCACTAAGACGTCACTTCCCCAGCACTTCTCTAAAATGGTTTGAGGATCTGATCCTTCTGTGACCCAGAAGCATTAGAGTCAAACGTAGGGTTGACTTGAGATGAAGTCATAGAAGGAAGAGACACCCACAGAGTGTGATTTCAGGAAGGCCCTAAAAGAAAGCAAGAAATAAACCTTGTCCCTCGGGGAGAGTGAACCTGGAGAGAACAACCTTGGGACTGGCCACCGCTGTCCTCTCTCTTTTTTTTTGTTTTTGATTGAAGGGGCCATCCCTTGACTCACTTCTTAAAGACGCCTATTTACTGAATGGGCGTTGCCTCATCAAAGTGAGAACCTGGGAAGACCTTAGCTTAAAAGGGCCAGGGTCTCCCACTGTATCTTGGGCAGTTTCCAGTTCTCCAGATGGATATCTGGCCACTGGGCCCAGATGGCTGTGGAGGAGAAAGTGAGGCTGGTGACCTTGCACAGCCCTCCCTCACTCAAATCAAAGTCAATTGCAAGTCATGTCATCATCTCCCTGATGTCATAAGTCCTTTTCAAGAATGAAGGACAAACCACACAACCACAATCTTTTTCTACAAGTGAAATCAGCTTAAATGGACACCAAGAGGGGCAGCCTTGAAGTAGGGGGAAAAGTCAGAATAGAGATATAGATATTCTGTGAGGTGACTGTGTAAAAGCGGGAAAGGGCAGTTCCATCGCATGGTTGTGTAAAGTTGGATGCTTTGCGTGTGTGTGTGTGTGTGTGTGTGTGTGATCTTCATGTCAATACCAACTGATAGGAACAACTTCCTGAAGCTGTAAGACACCTTGAGAGAGAGATAGGAGCCAGTGTGTGTCAGCAGAATCAGATCACCAGCATCACCTTGAACGCAACGCCCCCTCCTCCTCTGATGGAGGTAGCATTGGACCCAGAACCTAAGATTTTTGGGATAGCAGTGCCCTCTGAACTACTAGCCAAAGACATGCAACATCTTAAGGGGAGCAGTCACTATAGAAAAGAGGTCTGTCTTCTTTATCACCACCAACATCAACTATTGACCAACTGCCACCCCAAAGCCACGTAAGCCCAAGATCCCTGGGAACGGCACTTCCCTCCTTCCTCCATCCCAGCCCTGACAGCAGCTCCCACGGAGATGCACTCTGGAACCACTTCTGCTGCTGTACCTCCTCAGTAGCCACAGCTACTGAAGACCTGGAAAAAGCAGTTCATACCACCAAAGTCCTTGGTGCTGGCAAGTGGCACAACATCAGAAACAGATGTGATTTTATCAGTAGAAATGACACTAAATAAGATATATTATCATCTGTGTTGCTGCTCTACTCTGAGGACAAATGGATATTTCCATCTGACTTGTAGCTGAAACTTCTTATATGTGTTCTGTCCCCCATTAGAACGGGGGTTATCTGAGAGCAGAAGCTGTTATACCTTTCTATTTGTAGCCCTGGTGCTTAGCACAATGATTTGCACATACAACTTTATTAAATATATGCTTTAATAAATAAAAGCTCAAATAAATGCTTTTCCCCTTCCTTCTTGCCTCTCTCCCTCCTTCCCTCCCTCCTTTACTTCTTTCTTTCCTGCTATCATTCCTTGTGTGATAGCTTTCAGACCCTTCACTACCTGGGTCACCTTCCTGTACATATTTTGTTTCATCATATTATCAGTCAGTGTCTCTCTTGAATTATAATGTCCAGGATGTGATGAAATACTCCAGACATTATGACTGTGAAGTATAGTAGAATGAGTATTAGGTTTGGAGTCAGAGAACCTGAGTTCAAACTGAGGTTTTGACATTTACTAACTGTATGAGTTTGGACAAGTCACTTACTTATCTGAGCCTCGGTTTCCTTATCTGCAACAAGGGGATTGGGCTATGTGATTTAGATCCCATGACTATTCCTTCTCACAGCTTATACAGTAGACACATATTAATACAATCTAACATTATACCAGTTGTATTTTTTTTAGTTCTAACTCACTGTTAAATATTGGAGCTTATGAAATAGAAGCCAGAAAGAGGAGTCCTTTCTCTCTGTCTCTGTCTCTCTCTTTCTGTCTGTCTGTCTCTGTCTCTGTCTCTGTCTCTCTCATATTCATAGCAGCACTTCCATTCTAACAATGAATTAAAAAAAATTATGGATTCCTACACACTGAGCAATGATGAAACAAATTGTGGTTTATAAATGTCATGAAACATTGTGCAGTAAGAAATACTGAATATGAGGAATTCAGAGTAACATGGGAAGACTTTATGAATTTAATGCAGAGTGAAATAAGCAGTACTAGAAGACCAGTAGATGCAATGACTAGAATAGGTAAACAAAGGGAACACTAAAAGTAGGGTGATCTTGGAGAAACTGCAATGACCTGTTTTCATCAGGCAGAATGATGGAACATAGTTCCTTCTTGGAAGAGATATCTGATCAAGCTCTAAGCACTCCACAGTGCCAGCTTCAGCTGCCTTCATGACCCCTGGCACACAAATTGTTCTCATCTCCCAGGGGAAATCTTCATGTGTTTGAGGTAGATGCCCCTTTCTCCCAAACCCTGACTCAATGATTGATTTGTGGCCCTTTGGTTACCTTCAATCTGGTTTAGTCCATCTGCACAGTTTACCGGGGTGCGACAGCTGCACATGCTACAGCTTCTTGGAGCCACAAGTGAGAGTTGAGTGCCAGGCAGACACCAAAGGTGAATGAGCAGCCCTGAAAAGAGCTCAGTAAACTCTCACACCAGAGGTGCTAGTCTTCCTTGAACACTCATACACTAAGTGCAAAGTAGGTGCTTAATGAATCCTTATTTATTTGACTTGACTTGAAAGTGCATTGCATCTAGCATTAGGATCCTAGAATTTGAATCCAGGTTCTGCCTGTATAAGTTAGCTTCTGATTCCTTTGTGGTTAAATGAAGATAATGAGTTATACTACCAATTTGAGAAGCAGATGAGATAATTTTTGTAAAGTACTTTATAAATGGCCATTGTTACTATTATTGTTGATTTGGTCTGGAGCTATGATTTAATCAACAGGGAAAGTCCCACTATGGAAACTCTCTCCACTGTTGCTGGTCAGTAACTATTTGTGATTTATAGTCTTAGAGAGTTACCTGGGGACACTTTGAGGTTAAATAATAGGCCCATAGTCATATAGCTAGTATCTGTCAAAGACAAGACTTGAACTCGTCTTCCTAATTTTAAGGTAAAACCACTATCTATTATTTCACATAGTCTTTCATAATAATAATAATAATTATTATTATTATCATTATAAATCTACCTATGTATACTAATATCCAGTCTACATTTCTCTATCCTGCCTTACCAACTTGTCCAAATAATTTTAAATGTTAATTGTCATCTATGGTAGTAACTCAGTTTCTAAATTTATGATCTCCCGAGCCTTGCATTTATTCTATATATATTTACAAGTGTCTTTGTTACCTTCTCTTTAGGAAGTAGGCTCCTTGAGAGAAGGCATTGTTCAATTCACTGTATTTGTATCCTCATAGTCAGTCATGAGGAATTCAGAGAATCCAGCACTTGGGAGGTACTTGATAATTATCTATTTATTGAGTGATCCTAAGAACTATGTACATGACAATCAACTTTTTGATTACACTAGAATTGTTTGTTGGTATGGATGAGTTTTAATAAGGTGGGATTGTATTTTTTTACAGATTGGAGCAGGACTATGGTAATTCTATAATAGAGATGTTTTTAGGGGAAAAAATAGAATTTGATTATTTATCCTGCTGGCACAATCTTTGAGGAACCAGGGTGCCACATAAACTTGGGCTTTTGTAGCTGATCATGATATTATCATCATCAATATAATATAATATCATAATATTATTGGTCATGATATAGTCATATAATTATGGACCAATAATATGGTCATAATAATATCATCAATAGTAAAATATTTATTGAACATCTACTATATTCAAGGCATTGAGCTAGGCCCTAAGGATACAAACAATATACTATCTATTCCTGTCCTTGAGGGGTTTACAGTCTAGACAGAACTCATGTATAAGCATATATTTATTTGTACACATATGTGATATATGCATATATGAAGAGTACACACATACATGCTATAAATACACACACACACACACACATATATATATACACACACAAGTTTATGTACAGGCCTCCGTATGTAGGTCTATAGTGTCTGTATAGACCTACACATATACACCATTTGTGTATATATGTATATAACACACACACCTATACAGATTTTTGTTGTTGTTCAGTCCTTTCAGTTGTGTCTGACTCTTTGTGACCCCATTTGGGGTTTTATTGGCAGAGATACTGAAGTGGTTTCCCATTTCCTTCTCCAGTTCATTTTACAGATGAGGAAACTGAGGCAAACATGGTTAAGTGACTTGCTCAGAGTCACACAGGTAGTAGGTGTCTGAGGTCAGATTTGAATTCATGAAGATGAGTCTTCCTGGCTCCAGAGCTGTATTCACTGCACCACCTAGCTGCCTCCTGTATCTCTCTCTCTCTCTCTCTCTCTCTCTCTCTCCCTCCCTCCTTTCCTCCCTCTCTCTCTCCCTTTCTCTCCCTCTTTCTCTCCCTCTCTCTTTTTCTCTCAGTCCCTTACCACATTATAGAAGGACTTATTTCACAAAAAATAAGGCTGGAGAGGCTGATTGAAGCCATATCATGGAAAATCTTGAATACTAGACTAAGTAGTTGAGATTTTACTTGGTAGGCAATGAGGAACCTTAAGGTTTTTGAGAGGAAGCTGACAAATACAGAATGGTGCTTCAGTAAGATAAATCTGGCTGTCCTCAAAAGTCAGAAAAATGTGCATGCCCTTTGAACAAGTGATACCAATGCTAGGCATATACCCCAAAAGATAAAAGAAAGAGGGAAAGGATCAAGCTATACAAAAATATTCATAGTGTCACCTTTTGTTGTAACAAAGAACTAATGCGCCCAACAATTGGGGAGCACTGTTGAACAAATTATGATGTATAAATATAATAGAATATTATTGTGTCATAAGAAATTACAAAAAAGATTCAGAGAAATCTGAGATTATTTATGCAAACTGATTCAGTGTGAAATGAGAACCAAGAGGACAATTGATACAATGACTATAACATCGTACAGAGAAGCAGCTTTGAAAGATTTGAGAACTCTGCCTCATCAATGCAATGATGACGCACTACTCCAGAGAACTGATAATAAAACATGCTACTCCCTTGCTGATGGAGAAGTGATATACCAGCAGGCAGAAATGTGGGCCTGGAAGCTCAGGAAAGAGGACAGGACCAAAGATATAGAATTGGGAGTTATATTTGTAGAGTGATAGTTGACATTATAGGAGCTAATTTCTGTGCTCTGACCTTTGAAGACAGAAAGAGCCAATTTTCTTTCTCCTAATTGAAAAATGTGTTTAATTCCCCTCATCTTTACCAGCTGTGGATATTGGGAGTTCCTGGGAGTTCCCATCTCTGAGCACACTGGCTTTCTAGGTAGAAGACTGCAGCTATTTGGCCAGACCCAAACCAGGATGGGGCAACTTCAATTCCCACATGGTGATTGGCTTGCTGTTGCCATTGTAACAAAGCCAAATATGTTGACCAAAAAATATAGGAAATTTAATTTTTTCCCCCCTCTTTCAGTATTTCATTCCATCAGCAGCTAGAGAAAATACATTTGGAGTAGCACGCATGACCACGTGCCATGGGCCTACAATGAGGCACCAGTGGTTTTCCTGACTTTTCCAAGACAATACAACCCAGCAACCAATCAATCAATAAACATTTATTAAGTACTTACTGGGGCAGGTAGGTGGTCCAGTGGATAGAGCACTTGGTCTGGAGTCAGGAAGACTCATCTTCCTGAGTTCAAATCTGGCCTCAGACACTAGCTGTGTGACCCTGGGCAAGTCACTTAATCCTGTTTACCTCAGTTTCCTCATCTGTAAAATGAGCTGGAGAAGGAAATGGCAAACTATTCCAGTATCTTTGCCAAGAAAACCCCAAATGGGGTCACAAAGAGTCAGACATGACTGAAACACAACTGAACAAGAAAGTGTCTACTATGTGCTAGACACTGTGCTAAGCACTCACTATTCAACAAATGCTCCTACTTTGCCAGATGGACAAGGTGTACAGTTAGATTGAGGGAATCCTACTCTTTGTCTGGATCCATACAACTGACAAGATTTCTCCTTCTTTCCTTCCGGAAGCCACAGAGCCAACAGCTGAGGACATTTGCCTAAAACATTTTTTTTTTCCATCGTGGGAATTCCAAGGCCTGGATCTTCACGATATAGTAATTTATGAAACAACGGTAAACATGAGAGGTATTACTTCTTCCTCTTAAACTTTCTGATTCTCTGAAATAAAAATCATAGGCGCTTCAGCTGAATAGAGAAGTAAAAATTTTGAGCAAAACTTTGTCCACTACTTAAGCTAGGTCTTCTTAGTAAGCACACCCACACATACTATGCTTGTCCCTTCCCCCATGCCTTCTTTATGCTACTTCTCTGATCTAGAGCACTCTTTACTCTGCTCTCAGATTATTCATTCGTAAGACAAACATAGATAACTAGAATTTACAATATAAAAATGTTTGTTTTGCTTGACTTATATGTATTTACAAAGGTTTTGCTTTTCTTTTTTTTGCTTTGGTGTTCAGTAGCTAAAATCAGGTACTGTTTGCAAGTTGGTCAAGAGTTACTTTTATGTAAAGAGGACAAAATGTACTTAAGCTAAATATTGGCATGAAACAAAAAGTCTTAGTGCACCATTTTTGTTTTATATCTTATTCCAAGATGGATTCATTTAGTATACTAATCAATTCTGGCCCCCAAGCTATTCCACTGAGCGCCAGAAAGACAGACAGAGTGATAGACAAGACCGCAAAGACTATGAGATGGCCTTGATATTAAGGCAAGGTTTGGGTCCAGGCAGGAGCTTTTTAAACATCTCCTATAATTATAAGAAACAATACCAGGTATGGGAAGTTACAAAGTCATAATTAAAAGCAGTTAAGTGAATGCTTAAAAGGAGTTAAAAAAGGAGACCAAGGAGGCTGCAGAGGGGAACACAAATTCTGCTATCCTCTTTTTTTTTGCTTGTGTATTGATTGGTGTTTTATAGATGTTCCCCACCCCCAATTACTTTCCGGTAACTGTCTCCCCACGGCCACAGAACCTGCCCTTAACCAGTCACAGAATATCTTATGACTGACGGTGCCTGTAGCATTCTACATCTGTGGTCTACCTCTTTTCCATGGGGAAAATGACAAGTATATTTCATTCTTATTACTCTCAATCAAGACTGGTCATTGCATTTAACCTGACTTCTGATTTATACATTTCATTTACATTTTTGTGCATAAATATATGTGGGGATGTATGTATGTGTTCCCAGTTCTGCTTTCTTCACTATGCATCGGTTTCATATACGTTTCTTTGAATTCCTCATATTCGTTGTTTCTTATAGTATAATAATATTCTATTATGTTAATGTGCCACAATTTATTTATCCATTCTCCAATCAACACCCACTTCCCCTCCCTCCCCCACTACAAAATGTGCTGCTGTGAATATTTGGTATATATAGGACCTTTACTTTTAGGTGATGCTGTGTTGCCTTCAAAGTTTCTGGTGACAATGGATATTTATACTTCAGGTCAGACTAAACCATATTTATTTGCAGTGCCTTAATTTCAAAGCTTCCTAATTGGTTTCCATTATGGCCAACACCATCTTTCTAGTCACCCAAGTTCCCAATTTTATCATCAGTCATGACTCTTCCTCTCTCTCACCTTCACCCCCTTACCCCACATATTGAATTAGTTGCCAAGTCTTAACAATTTTACCCTACATCCACTCCCTTCTCACTATTCACATGGCTACTAAATAAATCAGTTTATGCTCTCACTGTCTTTCTCTTGGGCTAAATAGCCCCCTATTTGATCTCACTACTTCGTCTCTTCCCCACCCAATCCATTTTTCTAAAAAGCTATCAAATTAATATTCCCAAGACAGTTCTGACCATATCTCTATCCTTCTCAAAAACCTCCCTAATTTCCCTAGGATGAAATACAAACTCCTCAGGCTGGCATTTAAAGCTCTCCACAATCTAGCCACAGACTATCTTCTCAGGTGTTTTGTTTTTTTTCAGTGTCATTCTCCTTCCAACCTGTTACATTTCAGTCAAGCTGTCCTTCTAGTCTCACACATTTTTGGGCTTCAGTCATTTCAGTCATGTCTAGTAACCCATTTGGAGTTTTCTTGGCAGACATTCTGGAATGGTTTGCGATTTTCTTCCCTAGCTCAGGGTCACAGCTAGTAAGTGTCTGAGGCTAGATAAGAACACAGGAAGATGAGCCTTTCTGACTACATGCCCAGCACTCTATCCTCTGCGCCACCTAGCTGCCCCAGTTATTTAAAATTACCACTACTAATAAGAGCTGTCATGTATACAGCTTGGTGCATAATAGAAAGAGGGCTAGAAATACAGTCAAAAGACCTAGATTCAGACCTAGGCTCTGCTATTTACTTGCTATGTAATTCTGAAGAAGTCAATTCTCTTTGTAGTCATCTATAAAATGATGGGATTAATAGAGGATCTCTCAGGTCCCTTCGAGCTCTAAATCTATGATACTATGATAATTTCACACACATACACTTATAATCTCATTTAACTTGAACCTCACAACAGTCCTGGAGTGTCTGTATTATCATTCCCATTTTGTATACAAAGAAACTGAGTCCTTGACAGGTTAAATGACTTGCATAAGATGATACAATTGATAAATGATGGAACCAGGTTTTGGACATAGGTCTTTTGACCCTAGAGCAGTGGTCCTGAGTCAGGAACTCTTGAATCCAAATCCAGACTCAGACACTTACTAACTGTATGTGACTTTGGAAAGGTCACTAAATCTCCATCTGCCTCAGTTTCCTCAATTGTATAATAAGGATCATAATAGCACCTATCCCCGGGTTGGTGAGAGAATAAAATGAAATAATATCTATAAAGTGCTTAGCCCAATGGCTGGTCCATAGTAGATGCTTAATAATAATCTTTGCCCCTTTCCTTCCCCCTCTTCTTTCCATTATACTATTCTCCCTCATTAAAGTGATGGGTAACTTATTTTTTAATAACCACAATCTCTCATACTATCTTTGAGAAGAAATAATAATTTGGCTGTAAACTGTAGGATTTTGTAAGGTTGCCAAAACGTTTGTGAAAAGATCATGAAGAAGTTCAAAGGTAAATGTGTCCTGTGTCATGTACTATTTGTACCACATTTCCTTGGCTTGACCACTGCCTATATAAAATAATACACTTGATATGTCAAGAAAAGATTTCAGTCACACATATTTGCAGAAAATTTTATTTTCTTTTTAAAATTCTTTTATTAGACATTGTTTTTGTCATTCAGTGGTTTTCAGTCATGTCCAACTCATGACCTCTTGGTAAAGATCCTGCAGTGGCAGATGAGGAAACTCAGGCAAACAGGGTTAAGTGACTTGCCCAGGGTCTCACAGCTAGTAAGTATCTGAGGCCAGATTTGAACTCAGGAAGATCAGTCTTCCTGACTCCAGGTCTGACACTCTATCTACTGGGCCAACTAGCTGCCATTTTAAGACTGTGTCTCCCCATTTCACTAAAGCTGGAAGTACAGGGGTTCATCATGTCAGGATTTCATTACTGATTAACTAGTAGTTTTGACCTGCTCTTTTTTCTGACTTGGGTCCATTTGCCCCTCTTTGGGCACTGTGGTGGCTTCTTACTCATATTGGTGCACAACTTAATATAGACAGCTAATCAGTGTTGCCCTACTAAGTGCAAAACTCCTGAGCTCAAGAAATATGCACAGCTTCGGCCTATCCAGTAGCAGGACTTTGCAGGCATATGCCACCTTGCCAGGCCCTAGAACACTTTGTAAAGCATTTGCCTTTTAATTAAACTATGAGACAAGCATAGGGCAAGTATTGTTATCTCCATTGTACAGTTGAGGATATGGAGGCTGAGAGAGTTTCAGTGACTTCTCCAAAGACAAATAGCAGAGTTGGGCCTAAAAACCTCAGGTCATCTGGCTCCACCTAGTTTAATTCACATTCCACATCCCCTTATCAATCTAAAAATATAGCATTATGACAGTATTTGCCAAATTAATTTGGCTATATAGCATTTTAGGATTTTCAGGGGTGGAGAACCTGAGGCCTCGAGGCCACAATTGGCCTTCTAGCTCCTTGGATGTGACCTTTTGACTAAACCCAAGTTTTACAGAACAAATCCTTTTATTAAGAGCATTTGTTCTGTGAAGTTTGGATTCAGTCAAAGTTCCCCACCCCAATTAGCTGAATTCATAAATTCTAGTACAGAAGGTATGGAAAACAAGCAAGATAAAAGAGAGTCAAGGAATTTTGGAATAAGCCAGCCCATTTTCATATTTTGAAATTTTTTAATGTAGTAAACTGGATATAATTACTTATAAATTAGTATTTTAATTTATTACATATAATTTAATATTTTAAAAGAAGAAATACTACTAACTTTGAAATTTTCTCATTGAACTGCTATTCTCAATAAATGACATGTGAGGGTTTGATAGAATACAAGTTGGGAAATACTGCATTAAGGGAATAGAATCAATCATGATGGCAGCTCAATGTCCCTGAGCTGTTTCCATCTCAAAAAGGAGGAGGTTAGAAAAGTCATTTCTGTTTTCTAAAGCTAGCAATGTTTTTGTCTATTAGTTAGGTTATTAGATATTCCATTAAATAATGCAAAAATTCCCTCAAGGCAAATGGAAAGGTGTGGAACACTTACCCTCAATTAGTGGAATCAGAAGTCAGTCCATCAAGAAACATCAAATGCCTATTAAGTACCAGTCACTGTTGATGGGGTATGCTGGAGGGACAAAGAAAGGCAAAAGACAGTCCCTGCCCTCAAGAAATTTAAAACCTAATGTGGGAGGACAACACATAAAAAGAAGCTAGAAAAGGCGGGGAGAGAAATGGTACTAAAGGGGTGCAATCCAGTGGGAAATGGAAATGGAAGGTCTGGGAGCTCTCCCTCAATGAAGGATCTGGGAGGAGCTCTTGCTTAGACACATGAAATTGGGTGATACAGCTAGCCTATCAGGGGTGGGGAACCTGTGGCCTGCAGGCCAGATGTGGCTCTCTAGGTCCTCAAGAGCAGCCGTTTGACGGATGAAAGGGCCATATCTGGTTTGGAGACCACAGGTTCCCCACCTGTGGATAGATTTATAGACTAAAAAGGGATCTTGGAGGCCATCAAATCCAACGTCCTCATTATACAGAGGAAGAAACTGTCCAGTTGAGAGTATAAGCCTCAGCACTTACTAGCATACTGCTTGATGTATAGTAAGCACTTAATTAATCCTTTTAAAATCGATTGTCTGATTGAGCTGTCAGGGGGATTCCTGAATAAGCAGATCTGCAGGGATTTGGTAGACGCAACAATGAGAAATTCACAAATGAGTAATTTCACTGCAATGAGAAATTCACAAATGAGTAATTTCACACAAGGGATAATAATGCCAGCTATGAAAAAGAGTGGGCAGCGAGGTGGCTCAGTGGACAGAGCACTGGGCCTGAAATCAGAAAACCCTGAGTTCAAATCTGGCCTCAGACACATACTCGCTGTGTGATCCGGGGGTAAGACACTTAACCCTGTTTGCCTCCGTTTCCTTATCTGTAAAATGAGCTGGAGAAGGAAATGGCAAATACTCCAGTATCATTGCTAAGAAAACCCCAAACAGGGTCATGAAGAGTTGGACGTGACTAAAATGACTCAACAACAACAAAAATTAAAAAAAAAAATAGTCAACAGGACTGGCTTCTGGTGATTATTAGCGGACAAGCTTGTTCTGGGGGAAATAGTGATTATACAACTAATTGTGTACATGAATTGGCCTAAGAAAACAACTTAGTTTCTGTTCCTGGGATAATTTTGTATCCTGCCCCTTTTCTTTTCTTTTTTCTTTTTTTTTTTTAACCTAATATATGAGTTTTGTGTGGCTTTACAAAGTAGAAATCACTCAGAGGGAACTAGTTTTTTTCTCACTGAGTTCCAAGAAAGGGGATATCTCAGAGGAACTTCCATCCATCTGTATGACCATGTTGTTGAGGGAATGATTTGAAAAAAATGAAAAATAATAGTAACTGGCACTTGTATAGTACTTTTAAGGTATGCAAAGAGCTTTACATGTTAACTCATTGATCTTCACAATAATCATGTGAGATAGATGTTGTCCCCATTTTACAGATGATGAAAAGAGAGATTAACTGACTTGCCCAGGGTCACACAGCTAGTAAATGTCTGAAACACAGGCCTCTCTGACTCTAAGCCCCATGTGCCATCCATTGCATGGCCTGGCTGCCACAAATGTGACCTGGATCAGAGGTTATTCTAGAGATTGTTATAAAGATAACAAAATCTAGATTTTCCATGCTGATGCTTACCGGAAATCTTATTCTCAGGTTTTTATTTTCCCTTGACTAGAAACTATAGGCAGCTAGATAGAACAGTGGATGGGGTATTGGGCCTGAAGTCAGGAAGACTCATCTTGAGTTCAGATCTGGCCTCATACACTTAACAGCTGTGTGACCCTGGAAAAGTCACTTAACCCTGTTTGCCTCAATTTCCTTGTCTATAAAATGAGCTGGAGAAGGAAATGGCAAAACACTCCAGTATCTTTGCCAAGAAATCCCCAAATGGGGTTATAAAGAGTCAGACACAACTAAAAATGACTAAACAACAATAACAAAAAGAAAAATATAAAGGGAAGAGGAAACAACAGTAGTTGATAAATAGTGAAAATGCAGTCCTCACATAAACACATCTTAATTCAGGGTGACCCTACTTTTTTGAAGAACACTGCCAGGTGATAGCAATGACAGAGATTGTAGCAAAAAGCAGGGGATGTGTGTGTGGTAACAATAAAATTCTAGGGTGATGGTTTGCGAAAGTCTCTGAGAATTAGGTTGCTTTCACCAGGGCTAGGCTTATGCAGATAATCAGGAGTTCTAGAGTTGGAAGGATATTTTAGTCTAACCTTCCACCCTGTGAATAAATCCCTCTGTGAGATCCCTGATGAATGGATATATATGTAAGTAAAAATACCATCCAATTCCTCTGTGCAAAGTGTTATAATAATCCAAAGAGAAAAACCAAAAACCCTAGAATGCAGGACATTCAGTTTCATTGATCAATATAGTCATAGTAAATTGTAACTTTGATAATCCTTTCTCTGGAAACTAGGAGACACAATACTAACTTTCAATGGCTAGTCAATGGACAGTGCTACATAATTTGATGGGGAGATGGGACACAATATGGAAACCATATAAAATGTGTGGCCTGAGGAGAAGGAAATGTGTGAATGAATGTGCTGAGACATGGATCTGAGATAGGGATCAATTGATCATAAGACATGAGAGCCAAGAGGGCAAAATTGTAATGTCTAGAAAGTTTGTCTCTACTACCATTCTACCTGCCTTTCAGAACTTTTGTCTCCTCTTTCTCAACCCACCCCACTTCTTTTTTTTTCCAGACACAAACCTGTGATTCCCTTAGGAATTTTCTGAGGCCAATAGAGACTAAAGGGCAGGTAGGTGGCGGAGTGGATAGAGTTCTGGGCCTGGAATCAGGAAGACGAGTTCAAATCCAGCCTCAGATACTTACTAGCTATGTCACCCTAGGCAAGTCATTTAACCCTGATTGCTTCAGTTTCCTCATCTGTGAAATGAGCTGGAGGAGGAAATGGCAAACCACTCTAGCATCTTTGCCAAGAAATCCCCAAATAGGGGCAGCTAGGTGGTACAGTGGATAGAGCACAGGCCCTGGAGTCAGGAGGACCTGAGTTCAAATCTGGCCTCAGATCAAACACTTGATAACAGCTGTGTGACCCTGGGCAAGTCACTTAGCCAAACAAAAACACAAACAAAAGAAATCCCCAAATGGGGTCATGAAGAGTTGAACACAACTGAAATGACTCAACAACAACAACCATTTTTCAGGGATATTACAGAGGGATTTACTCAAGGGGTAGGAGGTTAGACTGGGTTTTTACCTGTCTTATTGTGTGACCCTGTGCTAGGACCCTGTACATCTCTCTGGACCTCTACTTCTTTATCTCTAAAATGAAAGGGTTGGACTAGAGCAGAAGGGGCAAACTCACATAGAAACCTTGGGCCACCAAATTGTACATAAGGATATCTATGGGCTTCCTATTGACTTAGAAAACCACCAATTAACATTATCTATGTTTTATTGAATTTTTATTTATTTTTGTTAAATATTTTCCAATGACATTTTGATCTGGTCCAAGCCAAGTCCTACTGTTGTGTGACCCTGCTGCCCTGGCCCCTGCGGATGCATGATTGACACTTCTGGACTAGATTCTAATCTTCTCCTGCCCCTCTCCCCAGCTCCCCAACATTGTATGTTTGTTTGTTATTATTTTTTAACCCTTCTACATTACCCAGTCTCAACTCCTATGTCACGCAGGCATCCCCTCTACAAAATACATACAGGCAACTGCTCCTATACTGTAATTTGAGAGACTCAAAGAAAGTCCTTCTGCTCAGAAATGTCTCCCTCACTGCTACAATACCTAACATTCCACTTTGGGGTCAAGAAGAATTCTCAGTTTCTGAGAGTCTCTTATTGACATGCAAATGCTCTTAGGAGGATCCACTCTTTTGTATCATCAACCCACACCTAACACCTCAGCAGTTTGGGGATTGGGTGAGAGAAAATTCCCCCATCAATGAGCCATAGGACTTTACTACCTGGGAAAGGAAAGCAAGGTGAGAAAGGAGAGGCAACAGGGTAGCTGTGAAGGCTGCAGAGACAAGTCCCTGGATTTCGTAATTTTGCCTGCTGGACTTTCCTGTCTTAATATTGGTAGATCTGCAGCTCAGATCCATATTTCAGTACACTCACTACATTCACATGTTTATTTCTTTTCAGGTCACTCACATTTCCAATAAATTGCACAGATCCATAGAACAACTACTGAAAGTTATTGTTGTGGAGACAGGGTCAAGAGGTGGCATGAGAGTTGACATTTTTGCCCAGCTTGTCCAACATACCTCCTCCACAACAACCAAGAAAATCCCAAATTCTGATTAGGAAAACCAATAAAAGTGACAGTGCATCATTTTTCCAGCCCAGGACAGCTTAGGAAGATAGATAGAGAGGTCTGTGGACACTGAAGAGGAGGCTGGCCAGGAGTGTAGCTGCCGACCTAGTAGTGGTGAGCATTCTGGTGCCCAGGGGTTGTAAAGAGACTGAGACTGAACCCAGAACTGGAAGCAGTAGGGCAGAAAGAGATCCCAGAAGCCCCTTGAATCAGAACTGGGAACAGGAACAGGTACCAACTGACAACTAGGTTGTCCATTACCCAGTTCTAGGGCAGAACATAATGGTTGTGAGTGAGAGAGACACTAGCTGTGTATGGAACAAAGAGCAAGTTTCAAAAACTTAGATTATGACTCTGAGCCCAAGAGCAGAGGGGAAATTCAGTTCTAATCTTTAGTGACACACAAGCCTGCAGTGGAATAACCAGGGCAGGAAACCAAGACTGAAGGGGAGTCAAGCAGTTCAGTCACTCTGAGCCTACAGAACTTCCCAGGGGCATCACAGTGAGTCAGGCAGCAGTCTACTGAAAGCCTATCACACGTAATCTAACAGATCCAAACCTACATCAAGAACTCATAAGGCTTACACTTGGAGGTCAGTGAACAAACCTCTTCCCAGATCACACCACCTCGGAAGCACCAGAAATTTGCAGGCGCTCAGAGTGAGCGGTGAAAACAGCAGAAGGACATAAAAGACAGAAGCTCAGGCTAGACATTCCATCCCCCACCCCTAATGGGACCATAGCTCAATATTGACAAAAAGTCAAAAGTCAACAAGTAGAATGGAATAAATAATTAAACAATAAAAGAACCCAACCATAAAGAGATGCTACGGTGATAGGGAGGCTCAAGACAAAAACAGAAGAAGACAATGACTTGAAAAGATCTATACAAAAAGCCTCAAAAAAAAAAAATGCAGATCGGACCTAAGCCCAACAAAAATTCTTATTAAAGTTAAAGAAAGAGATTTTAAAAAAGAGTTACAAAGAGATTTTAAAAACCAAATAAGAGCCATAAGTAGGAAAATGGGAAAACAAATGACAGCTATGAAGAAAATTATTTAAAAGAAAATTAACAGCTTTGTAAAAGAGGTAGGCAGTGCATTGGATAGAGTGCTGGGCCTAGAATGAGGAAAACTCATTTTCCTGAGTTCAAATTTGGTTTCAGACACTTACTAGCTGTGTGACCATGGCCAAGTCACTTAACTTTGTTTGTCTCAGTTGAAATGGCAGACCACTCCAGTATCTTTGCCAAGAAAACCCCAAATGGGGTCACCAAGAGTCTGACACAACTAAAATGACTGAATAACAATCACAACAAATTAAGGAAGTAGTCAGAAGCAAAACAAAATCTTGAGGAGGGGACAGTATAAAAAAAAGAGAAAGATAAGTATAGAAAAATAGGATGGAGAGAAATACACACTTAGCAATTAAAACTCTAAATGTGAATGGTATGAATACACCCATAAAATAGAAGATAGCAGAATGGATTAGAAATCTAACAACATGTTGTTTATTAGAAACACATTTGAAAAAGCCAATTCTATGCACATAGAGTTGAAATAAGATGCTGAAGCAGAATTTATTATGCTTTAGCTGAAGTACAAAAGGCAGGGATAGCAATCATAGTTTCAGATAAAGAAAAAGTAAAATATATATCTAATTAAAAGAGATAAACGAGGAAATGATATCTCATTAAAAGGTACCATGGAAAACTAATTAGTATCAATACTGAACAAATATGCATAAATAGCATAGCATTTGCTCTTAAATAAGAAGTTAAATGAGTTATTTGTGGAAATAGACAATAAAACTTTATTAGTGAGGGACCTCAATTTATCTCTCTTATACATAGATAAATATAATAATAAAAGAAATAATAAAGAAGTAAAGAAGATGAACAGAATTTTAGAAAAGTTAGATATGATAGACCTCTGGAGAATATTAGATGGAAATAGAAAGGAACATACCTGTTTCTCAATAGAACATAGCACCTTCTCAAAAACCAACCCTGTAGGGGCAGCTAAGTGGCACAGTGGAGAAAGCACTGGTCCTGGAATCAAGAGGACCTGAGTTCAAATCTAGCCTCTGACACTTAACATTTAACTAGTTGTATGACCCTGTGTAAGTCACTTAACCCCATTGCCTAGCCAAAAAAACAAAAAACAAAAAACAACCATGTATTAGGACATAAAAGCCTCACAAAGGCAGAAAAGCATACATATTAAGGGCATTTTTTCTCACCATAATTCAATAAACATTGTATTTAATAAAGAACTTTTGAAGTATAGATTAAAAATTAATTGGAAATTAAATAATCTAATCCTAAAGAATGAGTTGGCTAAAGAACAAATCATAGAAACAATCAATAATTTTTTTTAAACAATCAATAATTTTAACAAAAATGACAGCAATGAGACAACATACCAAAATTTGTGGGATGCAGCCAAAATCTGTGTGTGGAAAATTTGTATCTCTAAATGCTTATATCAATAAAAGACAGAAAGATAATATCAGTGAATTGGGTGTGCAACTAAAAAACTAGAAAAACAAAAAATTTAAATCCCACAGTAAACACCAAAATAGAAATCCTGAAAAATCAAAGGAAAGATGAACAAAACTGAAAATAAAAAAAACACATTGAACTAATAAATAAAACTAGGAGATTTTTTTAAAGAAAAAGAGATAAACCATTGGCTAATTTGATTTAAAAAAGAAAGAAGAAAACCAAAATAGCAGTATCAAAAATAAATAAATAAAGGTTAAATCACAGTCTTTGAAGAGGGAAAATAAACAACTATTAGGAACTATTTTGCCCAACTATATGCCAATAAAATTGGCAATCTAAATGAAATGGATGAATATTTACAAAAATGTACATTGCCCAGATTAACAGAAGGGGAAATAGAATATTTAAATGACGTTATCCTAGAAAATGAAATTGAAAAAGCTATAAATGGGCTCTCTGTAAAAAAAAAAAAAGAACCCATGACCAGATGAATTTACAAGCTAATTTTACCAAACATTTAAAGAACAATTAATTCCAATACTACATAAACTTTTTGAAGAAAAAAAAAGGTTAAGGAGTCCTTTTAAATTCCTTATATGACATAAATATGGTCTTGATATGTAAACCAGGAAAAGTCAAAACAGAGAAAAAATTATAGACCAATTTCTCTAATAAGTATTGATACAAAAAATTTAAATAAAATTCTAGCAAGGAAATTACAGCAATATGTCACAAAGATCATAGATTATGACCAGGCTGGATTTATTCTAGGAATGTAAGGCTAGTTCAATGTGTGGAAAATTATAAGCATAATTGATTATGTTAATAACAACAAAAAAATCACATATTTATTTCAATAGATGCAGAAAAAGCTTTTGACAAACTACAACTGTTCCTATTAAAAAACACTAGGAAACACAGGACCAAACAGAGCTTTCCTTAAAATGATAAATAGTATGTGTCTAAAACCAAGAGCAAGCATTACTTGTAAAGGGGATAAACCAGAAACCTTTCTAATAAGATCAGGAGTGAATTAGAGATGTCTGTTATCACCATTACTATTCAGTATTGTGCTAGAAATGCTAGCTATAGCAATAAGACAAGAAAAAGAAATCAAAGAAGTAGGCATAGACAATGAGGAAACAAACTATTGCTTTTTGCAGATGATGCAATTCTAGCTACTGGGGCAAAAACTCACTATTTGACAAAAACTGTTTGGAAAATGACAAAGTAGTCTAGTAGAAACTAGACATAGACCAATATCTCACACCACATACCAAGAGAAGCCCAAAATGGGTACATAATTGAGACATAAAAGATGATATTATAACCAAATTAATGGTGCAGGAAGAAATTGTCTGTCAGACCTATAGATAGGAGAGCAGTTCATGACAAAACAATAGATAGAGAGATTCATAGGAGATAAAAATGGACAATTTTGATTATATAAGATTTAAAAGTTTTGCAAACAAAATCAAAAAAACTAAAAGAAAAGCAAGAAAATGGGAGGGAGAGAGAAATCTTTGCAGCAGGTTTCTCTGATTAAGGTCTCATTTCTAAAATGTATAGGAAATTGAGTCAAATTTACAATAATAAGAACCAATACCCAATTGGTAGTCAAAGGATATGAATAAGCAGTTTTCAGAGGAAGAAATCAAAACTACCTATAGTCATATGAAAAAATGCTCTAAATCACCAAAAATTAGAGAAATGCAAATTAAAACAACTCTGAGGTACCACCTTACATTCATCAGATTAGCTAAAATGACAAAAAAGGAAAATGACAAATGTTGGAGGGGATGCAGGAAAAGAAATACACTAATGCTCTTAGTGGAGCTGTGAACTAGTTTGACCATTCTGGAAAGCATTGCCCAAATGGTTATTTAATTGTTCTCACCTTTTTACTTAGCAATGATCCTATTAGGCTTATACTCCAAAGAGATCAAAGAAAGAGAAAAAGGAACATTTGAACAAAAAATATTCATAGCAAGTTTTTTTTTTTTATGGTGGCAAAAAATTGGAAACAGAGCATACCTGTCAACTAGGGAATGACTGAACAAATTATAGCATATGAATGTGATGGATTACTATTGTGCTATAAGAACTGATGAGCAAGATGGTTTCAGAAAGTCCTGGGAAGACTTATATGAACTATTGCAAAGTAAAGTGAGCAGAACCAGGAGAACCGTCTGCACAGTAACAGTAATATTGTAAAGATAATCAACTTAGAAAGACTTAGCAAGTCTGAGCAACACAACAGCCCACCCCAATTCCAAAGGACTCATGATGAAATATGCTATTCACCTTGAAATAGAGACCTGATGGACTCAGAGTGTAGATTGTAGCATTTTTTTTTACTTTTCTTTTTCTTTCTTTCTTTTTTTTTTAACGATCATTGCAGAAATTTGTTTCGCCTGACTTTACACATTTGTAATAGGTTTTATTTTTCTTCCTTTCACATTGGGTAGGGGAGAAAATTTGGAACTGAAAGAAAAAGTCTGTGCTTTAAAAAAATATATTGTTGTTCAACTCTGAAAGATTTAAGAATTCTGATCAATCAATGATCATCCATCGACCCTGAGGGCAGACGATAAAGAACATTACCACTTTCTGAGAGAGATGTGATAGACTCAATAGGTTGAGAGATGCCAGAGAGATGGACTCAATAGGCTGAATGAGACATACATTTTTGGACATGGTCAACATGGGAATTTGTTTTGCTCGACTATACATATTTGTTACAAGGTATGTTTTTTTCCCCAGTGGGGGCAGAAGTGAGAGATGAGGGGAAGAGAAAATAAATGCTTTATTAATGAAAAAAATTTTTTAAAGAAAGTTATTGCTGTTTTTCTTGGTTTCTGGAGAATAAGAAGAGAGGCAACCAAGTGGGAAAACTTTTGCATCAAACATTTCTGATAAAAGTTTAATATCCAAATTTATACAAAGACTAATTTCTTATTTAATAGAGCACCGTTAAGGCTTGTAAAACACTTTGACATACATTTTCTCTTTTGGTTTGCACAACATCTCTGTGAGATAGGTATATTAGCCTAATCAAATAGCTGAGGAAACAGAGGTGCAGAAAGATTAAATGATTTTCCTAGGGCCACACAGTAAATATGCGAATCAGAATACTGATCCCAGGTCTTCCAGACTCTAGGTTTAGAACTATATCATTCTATCTCCCTCCTACTCTCACCCTCAGAAAATCAGTGGTCATAGGATATGAACGATTTTCAAAAGAAGAAATAGAAACTATCAACAGCAATATGAAAAAAATTCCAATTGTTAATAATAAGAGAAATGCAAATTTGAACAACTCTGAGATTTTATCTTATACCCATCAAACTGACACAGATGATAGAAGATACAGAGTCAATGTTGGAGGAGTTATGGGAAGTCAGACACACTAACATAATGTAGGTAGAACTGTGAATTGGTCCAACCATTTGGAAAAACAATTTGTAATTATGTGAGAAGGGTGAATAACCTGTTTACAGCTAACATTCACAATACTGGGCATGCATCTGAAAAAGACCAATAAATATTCACAGCAGCCCTTTTTTTGTAGTAGGAAAAAAGGAAACAATGAGTATACATTGACTTGGGAATGGCTATACAAATTGTAGTATATTCAGTACTAATGCACTATAAGAAATGATAACTATGAAGAATTAAAAGAATTGTGGAAAGACCTGTGTGAACTGACGTACAGTGAAGAAAGCAGAAACAAGATATCAATATACACAGGCATCTAGGTGGTGCAATGGATAGAGTTCTGGACATGAAGTTGGGAGGACCTAAGTTCCAACCTTAGACACTTAGCTGTGTGACCCTGGGCAAGTGATTTAACCTCTGCTTCCCTCAGTTTCCTCAACTGTAAAATGGGGATAATAATAGTAGCCACCTCCCAGGTGGTTGTGAGGATAAAATGAGGTAATATTTGCAAAGTACTTAGCACAAAACCTGGCACACAGTAGGCACTTAATAAATGCTTGTTTCCCTTCCCCCATTATAAACACAAAAATGTCAATGAAAACTATGCTAAAAAAAACCACCAGAAATCAAAATCTTGGTACAGAGTAATAAGAATAAAATATGCCTACCATTTTCCCCCATAGAAAAGAGGTGGACTATAGGTGTAGAATGTTGTAAGCACTGTCAGTCATAAATTACTCTGTGGCTTGTTTTTGCTTACCTTTTCTTCTTTGTTATAAGGGCAGGTTCTATGGCTATGGAGAGATAGTTACTGGGAAGGAATGTGCTGAAAAAGCATCAATAAAACAAATAAATATGCAAGCAAAATAAAGGAAGATATCAGAATTTGTCTTCATCTGTTGCCCTCTTGCTCCTTTTCTAATGAGATTCATTCACTTAACTGCTCTTAATTATGGTCTCTGAACTGCCAATAGTATTATAAAGTATTAAAATTACAAGACCCATTGTATTGGTTCTTACAATTATAGGAGGCATTTAAAAACATCTTGCCTGGACCTAAACCTTGCCTTAGTATCAAGGCCATCTCATGGTCTTTCATGTCTTATCAGTCTGTCTGTCTTTCTGGAGTCCTAACCAATGTTCACTCTCACCTCTAGTAATGACGTGCTTCTTACACACCTGCTTGCTTCTGCTGACCTGCTCTGTCTGTAGACTCTTCTGCCAGTCTGCTCTTTATCTCTGGTGTTCTCTGATCTTTCCTGCCTCCCTGATTATTGACTATACAGCTATCCCTTCCACATCACAACTTTCCCCATCACAGTTTCCATATATCGTGGGTCAGCATAAGAAATTAAATGGGAATTTTTTGTGAGTTTTGAAGAAGCCAAAGATGACACATGAAAGCCAGCAGATGACAAAGAAAAAGTTTGGAAACTCAGAAATGCATAAAATATATGTATAGTATTGCATAATATCAACATATTTTATGTTTTAATACTATAAACACCCTATAAAAGAAAAATTCAGACTTCTTTCTGGTACAAAAGAAGGACCCAAAATTTTTAACCCAATTTTCCAGATTGCAGGGGGAGGGGCACTCTTAACCCCCATGTCAGGCCTGCACAACATACGGCCCTGCACTGCTTATGGCCCACGGGCCAAATCCTGCCAAAGAATTTTGGCCAGCCTGCAAAAGATATAGAGGATATAAAATAGGCCTGCTCAAAATATCACTTTGACAGGCCACAAGTGGTTCTCAGGCCATATGTTTCTCAGGCGTTCCCTATGGGTAAGGGATAATTATATTACCTAGTGATTCCCAGCAGCCCTTGCCTTAGTCCCTTCTGGTCTAGGTCCAATATTCTATCTTTTCTTCAGATTCCATATTTCCCCTAATGTGACGCATTATTTCACATAAATCATCTTGTTTATGACTGAAAGATTGGTCTCCTAGGATTAAGTGATGGGTCACAAAAACAAAGGGGAAATAAGATAAGGTAATCTTTTTTGAGTTTGACTCTAATCTTTTCCCATAAGATATTCTGATCAACAAGTTAAGTAACTAATGTTGGATAAGTAGACATCTGCTTCATAGGTGGTACTCAGTGGTTTAGGTGCTAATACTAATTAGTGTCCTCAATAGATCTGTGCTGTTTATAGAAACTCAAGTTTATTTACCATCTCAAGAACACGCTAATTGTATTTGTAAGTGACACTAAATTGTGCTTAGATTGTGAAAGACAGAAACAAAATTCAAATCATCTAAATGGGTAATGGCTTTGTAAGAATAATATAAAACTAAGTGGATATAAGTGAAAGATGAAATGCTTACTAAAAAAAAAAAACAACAACCAAATAACACAGATACAATTTGGAGAGAGACTAGTTCCTTTGGGGTATAGAAGAAAAAAGACCTGAGTGTCCTAGTTGAGCATTTATTCATTCATTAATTTAATGGATTTGAATTGAATGCTTACTTTTTGCAAGGTGCTGAGGGAAGTATCAAAGAAGATTAATACACGGTCCTGCCCTCAAGGAGTTTTTAGTCTGAAGAGGAGATGATTCAATTTAATTCAAGTATTTATTAAGTACCTGTTCTGTGCACAACATTGGGCTAGATATTAAGAATACAAAGACAAAAATGAATCAGTTATTACCTTCAAGGAGTTTACATTCTACTAGGTGGAAATAACTTGTACACAAACTAGTAAATACTAAATATAGACAAATTAAATACAAACAAATAACAACTGGGGAAAGCAGGCAGGTGGTATAGTGGATAGAGTGATGATCTGGTAGTCAGGAAGACCAGAATTCAAATTCAGCCTTTGAAACTTACTAGCTGTGTGACCCTGGGCAAGTCACCTAACCACTAATTGCCTCAGTTTCCTCACTGTAAAATGGGGACGATAATAACAGTACCTATTGCTCACAGTGTTGTTTTGAGGATCAAATGCAATAATGTTTGTAAAGTACCTGGCACATAGAAAGTGCTTCATGATTGCTCCCTTCCTTCTTCCCTACCTTCCTCCTATTGGAGGTAGCACCATCATCTGAGCTGTGCATTAAAGGGAGCCAGCATTTTAAAGGACGGAGGTAAAGAGGGAGAGCATTCCAGGCATAGGGGCACAGAGATCAATGATACAAGGTAGAATATAAGAGCCTGGGAAAGATAGGGAGGTGGTGCAATAGAGTACAAAGAACTTTGGACTTGGAGCGATGGGACCTGGAATTCTAACTCTGCTACTTACTACCTGTGCGCCCTTTGCCTAGTCACTTGACCTCTGTGAGCTTCAGTCTCTTTGGTAAAATGAGGGATCTGCACTAGATGAACTATGCAGTCCTTTCAGGCTCTGGATCAGGGGTTTCTTAACCATTCTTTGTATCACGGACCCCTTTGGCGAGTCTGGTAAACCCTATGAGCCCCCTTCTCAGAATAAAGTTTTTAAATGCATAAAATAAAAAAATACACAGAATTACAAAGTAAACCAATTGTATTGAAATATGGTTATCAAAAAAAATTTTTTTTAAATTCACAGACTTCCTGTATTCTAGCCACATGGGTCTGGGAACCAACCCCAGGTTAAGAACCTCTCCTCTTATATCCATGACCCTACAATTAGAGCACTTCTGAGTGACAGGAGCTCAGAGATTTCCTGAAGAATAGGGCATTTTAATTGGACTTGGGAGAGAGCAATGAAATTGGGATGTCACAAATTGAGTATGAATCAATAGAATCCTGTACTTGGAAAACATGATGTGACTGGGTGGCATCCATGAGAAAGTGATGTGCAATAAACAAACAATGACCTTTCTGAATTAGTGATATTCATGTTAAACCAGTGAAACAAGTTTTAAACAAGAAATGATCTTTCTGAATTGATAATATTCATACTAAATCAGTGAACAAGGTTTTTAAAAGACGTGGAAAAACTGAAGAGGACTCTGGGAGAGCAACAAACATCGGTATAGGAACGGTGAAAGGAATCAGAATTGCTTAGCCTGGAGAAGAGAAGGTTAAGGAATGAGCTGATTGCCCTCTTCAAGGACAGGAAGGACTTTTATGAGGAAGATGTGCTGAGGTTGTTTTTTAGTTCTGCAGATGATCATATAAGAGGAAATGGTCTTAAATTAGCTCAGAAGAGATTCCGGTTGTACTGGCTGTGCTGAAGGAAGGTTTTCTTCTGATAAAATATTGGAATAAGCCCTCAAGAGGGGTGGGGTGGCCTTGATCCCTGGAGATCTTTAAGAGAAGAGCATACAGGTCTTCCATCCCCACTGGCTAAGGCTGACTTTGGGCCCTGGGTTGGAGCAGATGAGCTCTGGAAATTCCTTTCACCCTGGGTATGGTGTGATTCAGAGTTTATCACAAGCAACTCACTTAACCTTTCTTGGTCTCAGTTTTCTCATCTGTAAAATGGGAATAACAATAGCACCTATCTCCCAGAGTTGACATGAAATAACAAATGTAAAGTGCTTTGTCAACCTTAAAGCACTGTATAAATGTGTTCTTTACATAGTGACTATTACTATAATGTGCTTTATATTATAATAACTTGTTATTATGTTTAAACAGATTTTAACAATAAGTTGCCACCACTTCTACCATCCAATTCATTGCCCAAACTGAAATTCTGTTTTCAAATTTTATCTTTTGTCTTCTCTGGTCAAAGGGCTGAGTAACCCAAAAATCAGGCAGTAGAAGAAATAGAGGCCAAAGATTTGGAGGATATGCAGATTGGACAATTAAGCTCCAGATAACTTAGAGATGTCATCATCATCATCATCATTATCATCACTAACATTTATATAGCACCTACTATGTGTCAGTTACTGTGCTAAATGCTTTACAATTATCTTATTTGATCTTCTCAACAACCCTGAGATATAGGTGCTATTATTTCCATTTTATAGATGAGGAAACTGAGATAGGCAGAGGTTAAGTGACTTGTCCAAGTCACACAGCTAATAAGTGTCTGAGGCAAGATTTCAACTCAGGCCTTCCTGACTCCAGGTCCAGAACTCCAACTACTCTGCCGCCTCATACATTCCCAAAGTTCTCGATATCAAATTAAAACTATATAATTTTTTTTTCTGGAGTCTTGTGAGTATCCTTGCTAGAGACATGGGATTATAGATTTAGGGCTGGAAGGGACCTTAGAGAGTGCCTAATTCAACTCTCTGATTTTACAGATAAGGAACTGAGGCCCAAACTGACTTTAGTGACTTACTCAAAGTACAGAGGTAGGAAGTAACAAGGGAGGGTTGGAGTCTGATTCCACCATGCCATGCTGAATCTATAAGATAGACTGGCGCTCTGGAGCTCACCAGTTGTGATCCAGAGAATGTTACCTACTCATTGATTTTACCTCATATGTGGCTGACAAAGACATTTGTGAACATTAAAATGTGATATAGTGTGTAAGCTGTTATGACTATCTGTCCACTCTGTGCCTGTTTTCGTATCTATAAAATAAGGATATCTTCTCATTCTCTCTTCCCTATCTCCCCTTAGGACTGTTGCAAAGTGAAAGAAAGATTGTTATTTCTTACTGAAAATCATTAAGAACTGTTTCTCCAGATTCAATTCCCTTAATAAAATAAAAGTGAAATTGCTCTAAGGTTGAGTGTATTGAGAAGGGAATGGGGATTTCCCAGGGCCTCCATCTTTATCTGACAAGGTAATAGAATCCCTTCTCAGGAGAGAATGTATGGATGATGCCTCTACTTGAAGATGGAATACATACATGATTGGTTCATCCACCAGGCCTGGTGGGCAGTCCCATGAATCTTTTCCCTCTTCTGCAGAAGATCCCCCTGACACACATACCTTTTAAAAGTAGATGCACTTACTTTAATAAAGAACCACACCATTAAAAACAGAACTTGAATGAGTGGAAAGTAAAAAGGACAGTTTCAATTTGAATCCTTTTCTGGAGTCTGAACTAAAAATTCTCAAGAGACAGAGCAGTGGAGTGGCTTCCATAAAAACCTCAGAGAAAAGGCAATCATGACTCCCATAACTGCAATTCTGAAAGTGCTGGACTTCGCAGGGGCCCTGGATTGCAGGCTCTGCGCCTTCCTTCCAAAGACAGGGTTAGAAATGAATCTGTGACACCTCAGGTCTTGTCAGTTATATGGCTAACATCATTCTTTCAGAGGCAGAAGGAAGAGAGGGTTGGAATGGTTAGACCAATTAGATGTTCCTTCTTTAAACTCCTTTTCTCTGCTCCCACCACTTTTGCTCCCCCAGGATTCTTTAAGGAGAGGCTGGATACGACATCTAGCTCTTCTTTCTGGGGATTGATCTGTGGAAAGCCAAGCAGGAGGACTCTTCCCTGCCCTTTGGCTAGATGACAGGGACTTGAGAGACAAGGACCTGTGGTAGTGGTCTCCTTTCTTTCATTTCCCCAAAAGTCTTGAGCTTGCCTGTAGGGTGAGTGTGTGATGGCAGTAGGGGAGTGGGTGGTGTAACAGTGAAGTCCCTGGGGGATGAGGGGAATGCTGAGGGTAAAATCCTGATGCCAAGCCAAGAAAGGGCCATTCCTATTGGCTTCCCTTTCCTCCCCATGGGAATTCCAGAAGATGTTGAAGATTGAGGCTCGGTGGAGACAAATCACTTGGAGATCTACCAGGTAAGTCTTTGAGATATCGTGGTATATCCTACTATAATGGTTAGGGGACCAGTGACTCTAGAATCTGGTTAAGAAGCCAAAGAAGGGGACAAAACCTAGAATGGATTTCCCCCAGATTTTCTGTGCATTAGAAATGAAGATAAGTTCCCCAACTTTTTTTGTCTTTTTTACTGCCACTTCATAGAATTGGAAGGGGCCTTAGCAGTAATTTAGTCCAACCCCCACATTTTATAGCTAAGAAAATTGAGTCCCCACAGATGATGCAGATAATAAGAATCAGACGTGGGATTTGAACTCGGGTTCTCAGGCTCTAATTCCAACACTTCATTACACCATGCTGCTTTTCCATCCATCTCTTCAGCCGTCTTCCCCTTCTTTGATATATAATGATTTACTTGGTTCTCTGCCTCTATATCCTGCTAACCCCCCAAAACGAGAATACTGAGCCTCCACCCTAAATTCAGACCCATCTTGGCCTCCAGGATTGTATCTCTAATCAGACAGAATTTAAGGAACCCTAGGTTCAGGTGCTCAGCATTCAATGAGCCTTCTTGGTTTTCTTCTGACCTTGTACCTCAGGTGCAATAATGAAAATCTTACTTTGTCCCTTGTGATCCAGTCCCTGGTTTATATCTTAATTCTGATCACTGGAAGTTGATTTGACCCACTTGTGATTAAATTCCCTCCTTAGTAGTCTGACTGCTTTGCTTTTCCTTAACTCCTCAGTCCCTTGGAGGACTGGAGTCTCACCCCTGAACTCCTTATGGCTGTGTTCAGCTTCTTTAAGCAACTGAATCTCTCCCCCACCCCCACCTTCCATCCCATATTTTTATACTTATTCTTATAGGAGCACAACCTCTCTATAATGGCAGGTATCCCCCCCTCCTCCATCCCACATTACTTTTTTAAAATGAAACCTCTTGTATCAGCCACTTCAATGCAAAAATGACCAGACATTTCATTTTCCTAGATTATGCTGTCATCTCACACTTTTAGCTGTCATTCTTTAAAATCATGCTTGAAAAAAATCTACTTTTCCCCTATTGTACAAGTTTCGTAATGCTATGATGTGAGCAAGTAGAATGAAAGGTAAAAAGGAGAAAAAGGCTTTGTCTGTGCGAGTGCTCAGGGACCAACCAAACGGGGTCCTAAAATATAGTTAGTTACAAAAGGGGAGCCCATGACCAAGCATGTTCTTAGGCACAAGAGGAAGGGAGGGATGTGATAGAAACCATGCTTCCATAAGATGACTTTGGCATCAATGTGCCCATAGATCAGAGCAGAGACAGCCCAGAGTAAGATAAGCCAGTTGGGAGGTTCTTACAGTAGTCTAAACCAGAATTCAGCGACAATGGGAATAGGGAAATGAGAGGGAAAAGCAAATCTTCAGAACTATACTATATACTATACTTTCACCTAGTAGGGAGACAGCATGGAGTAACATGTAGAAAGCTGACCTAGGAGTCCAGAAGGCCTGGTCAAGTGTGACCTCTGTGACCCTGGGCAAGGCCCCTAATATCTCAGTACCCCAAAGAACTCTATAACACTATAAATTACAAAGAAAGTGTCAATCTACATTGGTAGAGATGATTTCTCACCAGGAGTTTTTACCAATAAAATCGATAAAATCGCAGGTCTGGTAAAAACAAAAACAAAACCGAAAAACTCAAAAGGCTTCTAGACCAGGGCTTCCTTCTAACATTGAAAACATAAGTCCAGACCCTCTTTCTCTGCCCCCGACCCTCCCCAAACCTAAACCTTCCAAATAAAAGTCATGTTCGAATCAGATGAATTTGGAATTAGCTGCATCTCTTTGCATTAATATACTAAATTTCTAAAATCAGATTATTCTCTAAAAGTAGATACAAAAGTAGCAATTTTCTTGTTTATGCTATTAATTTGTGCACAAACCATTTCTTCACAGATACCACAAAGGTCAACTTTATAATTAACACAAATTTCAAGTTATGAGGAGTTTTAATTAATTCAATTTTACCGTACAATTATGGAAATCACGTTATGATAGAGAGGGGGCTAGATTTAGAGTCCATAAGACTTGGACTCCAATCCTGATGTTGACCAGCTCTGTGGCCGTGGGTAAGAAACAGCCTCTCTGTTGAGAAACTCTAAGACTACAAGTCAGAGAGGAGTTACCATTGGCATTGGTAGAAGGCATTGCCACATAGACAAAATCCTTAATGTGTTACACTGATGGCTTCAGTTAATTTCTAAGTTAGGCCTTTAATATGTTTTAGATTCTTCTTTTTTGGCCTGATCAGTGTTTAGTGGTATGGAGAACTCCCAGAGTACGAATGCTCACCACAAATGCAAAATAGCAACTCCTCTGTAACTCATAGTCTTAGAGTTACCTGGAGCACAGAGGAGTTAAATGATTTGCCCATGTCACACAGCTAGTTTGTATCAGAGGCACTACTTAAACTCAGCTCTTCCTTGGGCTGGTTATGTATCTATTAGATCCTGCTGCTTCTCAAAGATTGTCCTTTTAATAACTACTGTTTCTGAGACCATTGATGTGGGAAAATTTTCTAGCCAGGTCTCAGTCTATATTGCTATGAAATAATTTTGGGCATACTGATTTGTTCTAGATCGCTTACCAGAGCAGCTATTAATAGGGCAGAACAAGAGCTCTGTCCCAGGGCACTGAAACTCAGAGCTACCTACTACAGCACTTTCACTCCTCCAGCTAGATAAGCGTAGAACATTGTTAGCGAGAAAAATTAATTAAAATAGAAAACTACCAGATGTGGGATGTCTTGAGATCTCTGCTAATGTGGTTGTTGGGCTTTCCCTCCCCCAATAGCTGATTTTGTCTTAAAAAGTTGATTTTGGGAGCATATTTTATGTTGCTTGCCCTGCGTACATTTCATGGAGCTTTTCCCAGGACACCAAATTTTCCAGTTATAGCTCTGCATTTTGACCATGCAATTTTGTCTGCTTATGAGACTGGATAAAAATTATCACACGTCAATATGCATTTTTAAAGGGGAAACATACTTATCAAACTAGTGACATGGCCTGCTTTTTAAAAAGATGCTTGCTCAATATAGTGTTTGTTATTAGATATGAAATTACCAATTTAGAAAAAATGTGTTGTTTTTATAATTCACTTCAGCCAGCATTTAATCTGGTGACTGGTGTGTTTGGTATAAGTTCTTAGTAGTAGAAAATTAATTATATATAAATAGTTAATTATATATAAAAAGTTAATTCACTAAGACTAAGACATCATTTGTGTTTCTATCAGTTTAACGGCTCTGATAAACCAAAGCCTGGATGTTATGTGGTATAGTGGATAAAAAGCCAAGAACACTTGACTAGATTTGACCCTATGAAAGTAACTCAGCCTTCCAGGGCTCTAGGTGACTCTAAGTTACAGAGAAGTTGCCACCCTGTATCAATAGAGAGGATTTTCTCATTAGAGAGTTCTCTATAATGAAATAACAAGTCGAGGCCTTATCTCTAAAAGCCAAAGTCTGGATATCAGATTCTTCTGAATAACATTGCCCATTTTGGGGGGCAGAGGATAGAAGGAAGGGAATGCAAGCGATTATCATTTTACAAAAAAGAAATCCCAAGTGGCTGTTTTATTTCAAGACAGAAAAGGTATTCAAACATATTTAATTTTAGCTCTCTGGTTCTGAAGATCCTTCCACACACTATTCCCAAAAGAGTGGGGTTGGGGTGTATCTGAAGGAAGGGTCACTGGGGTTTCCCTATGTGTCCGATTTCCCCTTATGTCCACTACCACTACCTTCGTGCCTTTGGTTATACTATCTTTCTGCCCGAAATGTCTTCCTTATCTATTTCAGACAGAAATCCTATCTCTGTTTTAAGGGTCAATATCATTTTCAGATGATGCAAAACTTAGAGGGTTGGTTGATCTATTGGATGTCAGAATCAGGATCCAAAGTGATCTCTGTAGGCTAGAACAATATTGTTGAGTTGTTTTAATTGTGTCTGACTCTTGGTGATCCCATTTGGGGTTTTCTTGGCAAAGATACTGGAGTGGTTTGCTATTTCCTTCTCCAGCTCATTTTACAGATTAAGAAACTGAGGCAAACGGGGTAAAGTGACTTGTCAAGGGTCACACAGCTAGTAAGTGTCTGAGGCTACATTTGAATTGGATTTAACTTCAGGGCCAGTGTTCTATCCACTGCACCACCTAGCTTCCCCTAGGTTAGAACAATGGGTGATATCTAATAAGGTGAAATGTATCAGGAATAAATTTGCAGTCCTACATTTGAGTCAAGAAAAAAAGAGAGAAACACCTTCACAATACAGGTGGGTAGAGGCATGGCCTAGACAATAGTTCTGGGGAAAGGACTATGGGGATTGAAACTGAAAGCTCAATATTAGTCAATAGTGTATTATGCTAGGCAAACAGGTTGTTGTAATCCTAGGCCACATTAAAAGAAGCATGATGACTAGTCCCTTGTACTTTGCCCTGGTTAGATCATGTCTAGAATACAGGGTTAGCTTCTGGGTCCCTCATTTTAGGTAGAACAATGACAAGAGGTAAGGGGACTCAAGATCACACCATATGGAGATCAGTTGAAGAAATTGGGGATATTTTGTCTGGAGACAGTCATCTTCAAGTATTTTCAGTATTTTTCTTCATATGGAAGACAAATTAGACTTTTTCTACTTGCATCCAGAGGGCAGAATGAGGAGTAATGAGTAGACTTTGCCAAGTCAATGTGAAGAAAAGCTCCCTAACAATTAGAGTGATCCCAAAGTGGAATGGGCTACCTTGGAAGGATCCCCTTCAAGTGGGGATGTTGTGAAAGGAATTCCTATTCAGGTAAGGGTTGGACTTCACTAGATGACCTCCAAGGTCCCTTCTAACTCTAAGATTCTATAATTCTGATATCTACTACTTGTAGGAAGTGGGTAGGAGGAGTGTAATACGTAGATAGAGTTAAGATGCATAAGCTGCAGAATTTCCCAGCATATTTGAGTTCATTACACGTGTACCTCAAGTTAAGGAAATCGACTTTGAGAAAATATAAATTGAAATTAAGCATGATAGTGATTTTTAACATTGTGAAAGGAGTCTTCACAAAAGGATTCATCACTGACAGAACCCATTCATTTATATAAAAAACTTCCCTACCCTTTGTCTTTTGTTTTTAACATCTCAATTTTTTTAGTGCTTTGCTGTTTACCAAGAGTTTTTCTAATAATAACTCTGAGGGTCAGATAGTGAAAGTACTATTATGCCCATTTTACAGATGAGGAACCTAAAGACAACAGCAAGAGAAGTACTAGAGCCATAAATATCAACCTAATTTCTTCTTTTTAAAATTTTTATTTATTTTATTTCTAATTTATGGATTTTTTGAATTTTATTATTATATGCAATTTTATCTATTTTACTCTTAATTTATGGAATAAAACAAGCATTTCCATAACATAATATAATAAAAAAGATGATTGCACATGAAACTACAAATCTATTATGTACAACTTGCTACTCCTTTTAAATATATGATAAAGTTATCATGTAAATTTCTTTTTTTTCCTTTTTTTCTTCTCTTCCCTTCCCACCATCCTAGAGATGGCTACTATTAGACACAAATATGCATATATACATATATAGGATAATTATGTATGTATAATAATTCTCTCTTGCTATAAAATCATACTATATACACATTTTCTCTGGATGCAGATAGCATCTTCCTTCATATGTCTTTTGTAGTTAATTTGGGTATTTATCATAGTCAAAATGGTGTATTTGCTCAAAGTTATTCTTAAAACAATATTGCTGTTACTGTATACAATGTTCTCTTGGTTCTGCTCATATTACTCTTCACTATTTTGTGCCAGTCTATTCATGTTTTTCTAAGATGATCGAGCTTATCGTTTCCAGAGTTGTTTTTCCATTACAAAGTGCCCATGAGCTCCACCAGCCTTCTGTATGCTTCATGTTGTTTTTCCTACAGTGCTGGAAGACTTACGCTTATCTGCTCACATTCTTTTATCAAAAGCATATTTGGATGGTTAGGTTGATAATTCATTTAGGTACTTACTATGTGGCAGGCACTGTCCTACGACTGGGGATACAAAAAAAAAGCAAGCACAATAGTCTCTGCCCTCAAGGATCTTATATTCTACATAAAGCCCAGAAGAAAGGAAGAAGGGAGGGAGAGAAAGTGAGCTCGTATGGACTGGTTATGTGGTGGAGACATGAAGCCTGGCAAGAAAAAGTCAAAACTGGCTTATCAGAGCCCAAGGAGGTTCCAGGGTCAGAATTCAAGGTTCTAGTGATGAAGGGGGACTCTAGGGTTCTAGGTAGGGGTGATGGCCCCAGTGGAAGTAGAATTATGTGGAGATGATTGGTGAGTGTGGACGAAGCTCAGAACTGGGCTAGAAAAATCAGATCAGGGGGCTATTCCAGGGAGGAGCCCAAGGTTTCCATGGGGAGGAGGTAGAGATGATGGACTCAATAGAACCAGCATTTACAAACTAGCAAGCTGGGTTTAGAGATATATATTCTATGACCATGAAGCTCTGGATTGAAGCTTAGACCCAGAGATTAGCCTCTAAGGTCTTTTCCTACTTAAGGTTCTGTGATTCTAGTCTAACTCTGAAATTTGCTTAATTACTCTAGTCACATTTTAAGCAGCTGAACTAACAATTTAAATGCTTCTTAATGGATCAGATCATTACTTCCTTGAGAGGACAGGTCAGTCAGTTAAAACATATTTAATTAAATTTTTACTCTGTGCTAGACACTGTGCTAAATGCTGGACAGAAACAAAACCAAAGCATTTCTATGCTATTGTTAATATCAACTAGGATTGAAGATAAAGTATTTTGGGAATTATACTAAAAGTCAATTGAAAAATATAATTCAGTGATAGATAAGTTTTTAAAAATGATATTTTGTTTTTTTCCCAATTGGATGTAAAGATAATTTTTTGTTTTTATTTCTTTCTTTATTCTTTTTTGTATGTAAAGATAATTTTTTAACATTCATTTAAAAACAATTTTGAGTTCCAAATTTTTTTTCCTTCTTTCCTCACCTCTCCCATCCCTAAGATGGTAAGCAATTTGATATAGGTTATATATGTGCAATCATGTAAAAGATATTTCCATATTAGTCATGCTATGAAAGAAGAAACAGACCAAAAGAAAAAAAAAACACTACAAAAATAAAGTGAAAAATACCTATGCTTTGATCTGCATTCAGACTCCATCAGTTCTTTCTCTAGATGTGGGCAGCATTTTTTTTTTTCATCATGAGTCCCTTGGAATTGGACAGAAAACTTTTAATGAGCATGACTGTTGAACAGCCATATTTGCATTTAGTTTGAAATCAGGTGAATTCATAGAGCATCAGACAGCATCCTGAGTTTGAAGTATAATTATGCCACAGTTAGCCATTATTAAGGGACAGTGTGACATAGTGGGTAAAAAGTCCATCTTAGGGGCAGCTAGGTGGCACAGTGGATATAGCACAAGCCTTGTAGTCAGCAGGACCTGAGTTCAAATCCAGCCCCAGAGATTTACTAGCTGTGTGACCCTGGCCAAGTCTCTTACCCCTAACTTCCTTAAAAAAAAGAATCCATCTTAAAGTCAGGGCAACCTAGGTTCCAATCCTGTCTCTTACACACACTGGCTGTGTAATTAGGGTAAGTCACTTAGCCTTTCAATATCCCCCAGGCTACTCTATAAAACCATAATTTCAGATCTACCTCAGTAGAGGAAGTTTCCACCTGAGAACTCAGTACACTAATTAAATTACAGATCTACACAATAGTAACTAAAAAAAATCCAGCATGGATAAGGAGTAGACACTGGACAAGAGATGTTTAATTGTGGTTAACCCTCTAATCACCCAATGCCTTGGAAGCTTTCTGGTTTTATTGATATGTGTACATGATCTACTGACTTAGCACAAAAGCCTTCCTGTTTCTTAGGAGGAAGTTTAATGAAATAGTTTTGTTGTTGAGTTGTTTTGGTCATGTCTGACTCTCCATAACCCCATTTGGGATTTTCCTGGCAAAGGTAATGGAGTGGTTTGTCATTTCCTTCTCTAGCTCATTTTACAGATGAAGAAACGGAGGCAAAGAAGGTTAAGTGTCTTGCCCAGGGTCACACAGCTAGTAAGTGTCTGAGGCCAGATTTGAATTCAGGAAGATGAATCTTCCTGACTTCAGACCAGGTACTCTATCCACTGGACCACCTACCTGCCAGATTTGAACTCAGGTCTTCCTGACTCCACACCCAGAGCTCTATCTACCTCACCACCTAATTGCCCCCAGTGAGATACTGTGACAAAGCAAACAAATAAACAAAAAACCCCAAAAACCAAAATCATCATTTGGTGTCTAGTGTTCTGAAAATGAGCTTTTCTGAGTTTAATTATACTGGTCCTTGGATGACAAACATTTAAATCAGTGGTGTCAGACTCAAATAGAAACATTATACATAAGGATCCCTGTCATGGCATATTGACTTAGAAGACCACATATTAACATCATCTGTGATCTATTGTATTTTTATTTATTTTGTTAAATATTTCCCAATTAATTTTTGATCTGGTTTGGGTCTGGCATTGCAGTGTGTTTGATATAAGTCATTGACGTGGTACGATTTGTCAGAGTTTGTGTCTCAGCCTTTGAAAAACCAGTGTCATCTTAACAACTTGAACTATTTTTATTTTCAATGGTTTTTTTTAAAGATGAAAATGTTATTTAAGTATATAGATACAAATGGGTTTTGTGTGAGATAGATTGTAGCCCAAAAATCAGAGATATCTATGGCAAAGAAATGTGGAGCAGGAGGGTGGAGGAGAATGCCAACTAGCCTTTTTTATTTCGATTTTCTTTGTCCTCAACTTCATTTGCATGCCAATATTGGAGGATCTTGGGAGTGAAGTGTATTTTATAGTACCAGTCTTCACATAGTTCCTGTAGGTTGGAATTTTTTTTGGCAGAACCTTAAAATCAGTTTTTTTGTGGGGCATAGGATTCCCATCAAGGATTGAACAGTGATTACAAGGAATTTTCTAACTCTGTGTCATTTGTCTGGTACCATGGATCAGTAACAGAAACACATAATTAAAAGAGCAATCTTAGCCTGGAACACTCTAGTCAGTTTTCATTGACTGCTTGTTGTGTGTGGTAGCTCATATGGTTTTATACTATCTTTCTTTTTTCTTTTTGGCAAGGCAATCGGGGTTAAGTGACTTGCCCAAGGTCACACAGCTAGTGAGTATCATGTGTCAGAGGCTGGATTTGAACTCAGATCCTCCTGATTCCAGGGCCAGTGCTCTATCCATTGTGCCACCTTGCTGTCCCCTTATACTAAAGGAGATCAGCTTGCCTTTGTCAGGGAGAGGCTTTCTAGCCTCTACCCCTTAGAAGATGGGAGCATTGAGAATTAACAAAGTATGAAAGAGCTGAAGCCCTATAGGTGGTAGAAGATAGAAGCCTGGAGACCAGAGATGCTAAGCAGAGACAATGCAATGCCCAGTAAAGATAAAAGTAAAGGTTGGGTACATTTACTTAACAGAGAAAGCATACCCAGTGGAAAGCGGAGATGTGATATCCAGTTGATGGTAGTGTGATGACATTGCCAGAGAACATTGACAGAAGTGGGTATTGCTTCAGCCACATATGTGCCTTGACCACTTATTTCCCTCTGTGCTTGTTTGTTCCTGAGTCATACATGTTCTCTGTGTGCATGCCTTTCCCCAGTGGTGTGGTATGGTAACATGTTCCATGGAGTGATCTTTTCCTGTCATGTTATTTGCTATGTTATTTGATTAATTATCTTTTGTTTTTAACTAATGTACTACTGGTTGATTGATAAAAGTAAACACATTGGTGGGGGCTCATAAGCTATGGTTTTGAATGGGTACTAACTCACAGAGTGTCTTGATCCTGAGACAGTTTTTCTGAGTGCCCATGTGTGAGGTGGAACCTTCAGGTACTAGATGTATATTATATATTTCCTCACCTTAATATTCAGAGTGTATTAAATGTAATCTTCTCTTGCTGACTCAGATTATCATTATAATTATGGTTGCCTATATTTGTCTGCCAATTATCATTGCTATCAAAGGGTTTAAAAATCACTATTTCTGCCACCCTTTTTACAGTCTGTCCAAGCAATGAGGTAGTGTAATTAGCCACACTTGGAGTTAGGAAGATCAGAGTTAAAACCCTGCAACAGACAACTTACTAGCTACATGACCCTGGACAGGTCATTTAAATGCTCTGTGCCTCAGTTTCCTCATCTGCCAAATGGGGATAATAATAATAATAATACCTACCTCCCAGGGTTGTTGTGAGGATCAAATGTGATGATCTATGTAAAGCATTTTGTCAATTTTTAAACCCACATAAATGCTAGGTATTACTATTACTGTCTGAAATCTTTGCTATCAACTTAGAAGACTTTTACTGCTCTCATTTCTTTTCTTCCCTCTCCATTTATTTTTCCCTCCTTTCTTGTTCCTGGCGTCTTCACTCCTTTCTCTGTCACTTCTTCCATATTTCTTGGTTTTGGCGCTAGCTTTTAGAGCAAACAGAAGCTAACGATTACATTTTTTTTTCCTTCTGGTCAGCAAACTGAGTAATTACATCATCTCTCCCGTAATCTTTTGCATCTTGGGCTTTTCTCCACTATTTCCCCTACTACTCCTACTCTGTGGTCATGTAGTGGTTTGTAAGGTTATTTCCAGGTTCTAGATGGTCAAGGGTCTGAGCATCTTCTTTTGGTTCACAGCTCTTACTAACTTCCCTTGTTTTCTTGCTCCTACATCTCCCACAAAGGAGGTCAACATTTCCCTTTAGTCTCTTGCTCCCTGAGATCCTCACAGTTCATTAGTTTTTTTCTACCCTCATATCAACCAATAAACATTTATTAAGCACCTACTATGTGCCAAGCACTGTGCTAAGCACTGGGGATACAAAAAGAGGCAAAAGACAGCATCTGCTCTCAAGGAGCTTACAATATGATAAATGAGAGACACTATTTACTATTCTTTTAATTTCACCATTGCTATTAACTGCAAACAAAAAATGTCATTGGTTGTAATATACTTTGCAGCAATTTGGATTTTCTGTGATACTGAGACATCTTCAGGAGGGTAACAAGTTGGGGTCTTCATATCCAGGAAACTTCATAGGAGTTGCAGGATCTTAGCAGAACATAACTCAACAGTGTACTTAGTGGGAGGCATGTGGATCAAGCCTTGGGATTTAAAATTATCATCATCAGCTAGCTAAATGCGGAATTTACTACCATCAATTAGTCAATCAATGAGCATTTTAAAGTGCCTACTATGTGCCAGGCCCTGTGCCTCCCCTCTGTCCTATTTTTCATCTGTTTTAATTGTAGTGTTGCCTAGTGATTTTCCACAAAGTCCTTTTCCAATTCTTCATTGAAAGTTGAGGTAATCTTGGGTTTTAAAAAAGGCTATACCAGTGAAGTGCATTCCATAGGACCAAAAAGTTTTCAAGCACAGTCCCAGCATCAGACTTCATGCATTCTATGACTCAGCCTAGTTTAGCACAGAGAGGCCCATCACTACTAGGCTGGCCACTTTGTGATGAATTCTTTGGCTGGGACCACCCATAAAAGAAAGAAAAGTACAAAGTAGTCCTAAGTCCTGGTTTGCAGAGTGGCAGAAGAGGGGACAGAGAAAGCTAAGAATCACAGTTTTTAGATCATCTATAAATATCACCTCAGCTGTTGGTACTCTAAAAGGGAAAGACTTGTCCAAGACCAGTGAGTGGGTATACTACTGGAGAAAGAGAATTATATCAATTATTCTGTGTTTCCTTCAAAGCATGGTTCAGTTGCCACCTCCTATACCAAACCTTTCCTGAAACTTCTAGTTATTAGCATTCTTTACCTTTTTAAAAAATTTTATTTTAAAATGAACAAGTCATTATTTTTCTTTCCCTCCCTCCTCCACCTCCATTTAAAAGGAAAAGAAAAAAAAAGGCTTTGTAAGAAATCTGTGTGATCAAGCAAGAAATTAGCCACATTAGCCATTTCCAAAAATGTATGTCTCATTCTGCATCTTTCATCCATCTCTCAGGTGATTGGTAGCATAGTTCATCCTCAGTACCCTACTGTCATGGTTAGCATTGATCAGAGTTCTTAAACCTTTCAAAGTTGTTTGTCTTTACACATTGTTGTTATTGTATAAATTGTTCTCCTAGTTCTGCTCATTTTAGTCTGATTCAGTTCACATAATTCTTTTCCGATTTTTTTGAAACCATCCCTTTCATCAT
This sequence comes from Vombatus ursinus, assembly GCF_900497805.2. Taxonomy (NCBI): domain Eukaryota; kingdom Metazoa; phylum Chordata; class Mammalia; order Diprotodontia; family Vombatidae; genus Vombatus; species Vombatus ursinus. Next base: position 30,654,640 of record NW_020941197.1, read on the forward strand.
TTCTTATAAAATAACAACACTCCATTTCACTCACATATTATACTTTGTTCTGCCATTCCCCAGATGACGGCACTTTCTTTAGTTTCTAGATCTCTGCCAACACAAAAAGCGCTACTACACATATTTCTGAGAAGCTAGGAGATGTGACGGGTTGAGTGCTAGAACTGGAGTTAGGAAGACCTGAGCTCAAACCTGGCCTCAGACACCAGCCACATGACTCTGGGCAAGTTACTGAACCTCTGCCTGCCTTGATTTCCTCATCTATAAAATGGGAATAATGATAATAGCACCTACCTCCCAGGGTTGTTGTGAGGATCAAATGAGATAATAATCATAAAACTCTTAGCACAGTGCTTGGCACATAGTAAGAGCTATATAAATGTTAGCCATTATTATTATTACTATTATTGCTCCCTTTAGAGTATAAGCCTACTAGAGGTATCAGTGGATCAAAGTATACCCAAAGTTTAGTGACTTTTGGGGCAGAGCTCCAAATTACTTTCCAAAATGGTTATCAAAATTCACAGGTTCATCAACAGCATGTTAATGTGCCTTTTTCCCCTATAGCCTCTTCAACATTTGTATTTTCTTTTCTTTTTTTTTTTTTTTGGTCATCTTTACCAATCTGATGGGGTGTGAAGTGGAACTCTAATAAATGCTTTAATTTTTATTTCTCTAATTATTAGTGATTTGGAGTTTTTTTTTTCCATGTGGCTTTTGGTAGCTTGAATTTCTTCCTTTCAGAACTGTTCGTTTAAATCCTTTGACCATTGCTTAATTTGGAACATTCTTTACTTTTTGAAATGACTTTGCATTGCTCTGTATTTACTTTGTATTTATTTGCTTTGTATACATGTTGTATCTCCCAGGTAGAAAGGAAGCTTCTTAAGAGCAGGGACCGTTTCCTTTTTGTCTTTGTGTCCCCAGAACCTTGCACAGTGCCTTTAATGTTTGTTGAATTGAATTTTAAAACTCCCACTTTAAATGTACAACAAGGGACTGGTTTTAGGCTCTCATTGTCTAATCCCAGTCCCCCATTACAAATGAAATCAGAAAGTGGGAGGGATAACCAATGAACAATATGGACTTCCATAGAAGTCCGTGCAATAATAAGAAGAGTCAGAAGACTTCAGTGTGAATCTCAGCTTTTAAACTTCCTAGCTATGGAAAACTTGTAAAAGGCATTTCAACTCTGAGCCTCAGGTTTCTCATCATTAAGGAGGACTTTTTTTTTTTGTTTGTTTTTAAAAACATATTTTTAGTGATTTTTAATTTTTTCCATGTTTTGCTATTTTTTCCACTTAATAGCATTTTAATTTTTTACAATTACATGTAAAGATAGTTTTCAACATTCAGTTTCGTAAGATTTTGAGTTCCAAATTTTTCTCCCTACCTTCCTCCCCTCCCCCACCCCAATATAGTAAAGAATTTGATATAAGTTGCACAGGTACATTCATATTAATCATATTTCCACATTAGTCATATTGTGAAAGAAGAATCAGAACACATGGGAAAAACCACGAGAAAGAAAAAACAAAAAGAAAGTGAAAATAGTATACTTTGATCTGTATTCAGACTCCATAGTTCTTTGTGCAGATGTGGATAATATTTTCTATTTTGAGTCTTTTGGAATTGTCTTGGATCATTGTATTTCTGAGAAGAACTAAGTCTATCAAAGTTAGTCATCGCATAACATGGCTATTACTGTGTACAACATTCTCCTGGTTCTGCTCACTTCACTCAGCATCAGTTTATGTCTTTCCAGGTTTCTGAAATCCACCTACTCATCATTTCTTATAGCACAATAGTATTCCATTACATTCGTATACTACAACTTGTTCAGCCATTCCCCAACTGATGGGCATCCCCTCAATTTCCAATTCTTTGCCACAACAAAAGGAGCTGCTATAAATATTTTTTGTATATGTGGGTTCTTTTCTCTTTTTTATGATCACCTTAGGATATAGAGCTAGCATTGGTATTGCTGAATCAAAGGGCATGCACAATTTTATAGCCCTTTGAGCACAGTTCCAAATTGCTCTCCAGAATGGCTGGATTAGTTCACAACTCCACCAACAATGCATTAATCTTCCAATTTTCCCGCATCTTCTCCAACATTTATCATTTTCCTTTTCTGTCATATTAACCAATCTAATAGGTGTGAGGTGGTATCTAAGAGTTGTTTTAATTTTCATTTCTCTAATCAATAGTGATTTAAAGCATTTTTTTCATATGACTATAGATAACTTTAATTTCTTCATCTGCAAACTGTGGGGAATGACTTGTATTCTTGTAAATTTGACTCAGTTCTCCATATATTTGAGAAATGAGGCCTTTATCAGAAACACTGGCTGTAAAAATTGTTTCCCAGCTTTCTGCTTTCCGTCTAATCTTGGTTGCATTGGTTTTGTTTGTATAAAAACTTTTCAATCTAATGTAATAGAAATTATTCATTTTGCATTTCATAATGTTCTCTAGCTCTTGTTTGGTCATAAATTCTTCCTTTCTCCTTAGATTTGACAATAAACTATCCCTGCTCTCCTAATTTGCTTATGGTATCACCAATAAAGAAGGCTTTCTGAGCTTTCTGTACGTCCCACCTAGCCCCTAGCAGAGTTATTTGTACTTAGTAGGTGCTCAAAGAGCCATGAAGGGAAAGTTTAATGAAAGATATCACTTAGAGATTAAAGATTAAACTGAAGAAATTATCTTATTCAAAGTTTGGTTGGACCTTGATGCAGTCCACTCCCCAGGATGTGACATTATTTTCCAACCAGTGCAAAAGTGAACTTGTGTCTTTGTCGTAATGTCCTGGGTTTCTTTACTCTCCTTTGCCAATTTTTAACCAAGAGGATCATAGATTTAAAGGTGAAAGGCGCCTTAGAGGTCATCATACAGGCATTCATTTTACAGGTATGAAAACTGAGTAACAGAGAAATTAAGTGATTTGCCCAAGGTCACCTGGGTATTGTTGGGGTTTGAATCCAGATTTTTTGATTCCAGATAACAGACTGTTTCCATTGTACCACATTGCTCTTTAAGCCAGTGCTGTGCTGGTAAATATTTAACAGGTTCTCCAGAAAAAAAATTAATGAATGCACAATATACTTGTTGCACTCTTGGAGATATATTAGGAGCATAAAAAATCCGAATAGCTGCAAAACATATTGCAACTTAATTTAATATGCATTATTAACATTTTCTCCATTACTTTCTTAAATCTAGACAATAAAGAAAACAGCAAATCAAGCCCTGACTTAAACACCACTTGCTAATTTCCGACATGTAAATGCTCACACTGAAAATTTAATAATAGGTTTTCAAAAGCTGGTGGAGCTGGTGGAGCTGGTGGAGCTGGAGTGCCAGCACACTCCTTAGTACTCACTTCTTTTTTTTTTTTTTTTTTTTGGCAGCCAAAAGCAAGGTTTATTGAAGATTCACCACATTAGCCAGACTCTTAAGGAATCTAAGCATCTATGGGCTAATGGCTAGATTCTAAGAATCAGAGCATCTTAATGGAGACAAGATGGACCTTATATACAGAAGACTGTGGGAGGGATCTAGGAGTGGCCAAGTAGTCCAAGAGGTAATAGAATTACCAAGGGTGGGAAAGGGAGCCTAGGTGGGACCAAGGGTGGGAAGTGGCCTGGGGCTGTAGGGAGGCAAGACAATGGAGGGGAGATTGGGTGTAGCCGCAATGAAACACCAGTTAATGGGATTATAGCCTCAGGCAAACGCCAGAGATTTGGCCATGTGGGAAAGTCCAGGGTTTTTCCTTTCTGGGGCCCAGATTCCAACCCCATCATTCCCCCCTCAAACAAATAGGAACCCAAACTCTTTTGGGGTAAGGGGTGAAAGTCTCGGCTTCTGAAACTGCTTCCTGCTAGCAAGGGGTGTAGAGCTGTCCCTGCCTCAAGGGGGTCCCAAAGAGGAGGTTGACTGGACTGAGCACAGGCTGCATCCAGGGAATGATGGGAGCGCATTGGCTGGCACTTGCTGTTACCAACTGTAGGTGAATGGCCTGTAGTCTGGAAGACACAAATCTGACAGAAAAGACTGCAGAGCCCATATATAAAACAGGGACTAGATTTAGGGCCCAAATGAGAGAATAAAACATCCTTAGCTCTATTTGGATTCAGATAATTCAGTTTTCCAACCATGAAGTATCAAATCCACCTCATAGCCAGACTCAGGAATAGCCAGGTGGGTAACATTCCCTTTACTTCCCACCAGTATCACCTTCTCTGAATAGCTTGTGGCATTTCTCTCAGATGGTGGATAATCTCAATGGATTGTGACCCATCAGACAACTCAAAATAAAACCCTATGAGCTTTTACCTCAAACAGCAAGTTTTACTAATCACAGTTTAGGAAAAAACTTTTCCAGGATTTACATCTCAAACTTAAATTTGTCCTGGTGTAAAAAGCCAATCATTAGAGATTTTTATATAAAACCCAAACTAGTTTTTTTTTTGCAAGTTCACACATTAAAACAATAACCTACACTAGCCAATTTTAGCGGTAACCAAATTATGACAAGTTGAATGACATAATTCCCTGATGTCAAAAAAAATTTAGCTCAACTGTCTCTCACACTTCTGGGGAACATGGGGAGGTCTGGTGCACAGAGGGAAAAGAGAGATAGGAGGCTTAACTAGAGAAGATTGGTTCCCCAAATTCATCATCAGGTTCCTTCCCAACGAAGGGGCAGGGCAAGAAGAGAGCACAAAAAGGGAGTGTTCAATGCCATGATCTGACAGGTAGAGGGGCAAGTAGGGCCAGGGTAGAACAGAGAACATAGCCAAAATAAAGTGAGTAACCTTACCTTTGATTTCCCCAGGGCTCGGTGAGGGAGATGGAGAAAGTGGGAGTGCTACCAAGCCCCAGGCTCCCTTGTCATTCCCAATCTTGAGAAGACTGGAGGATGCAGTACTGAGGGGTGACTCCACCACTTTTCCAACCTCAACAAATCCTTCCTCCAATGTCCCTCCTGGTCACATCTTGGGCACAGTCCCAGAGGCATTGGTCGTGGGGGGCTCCCTCTGGGGGGGTGCCCTGGAGGGGCATTCCTTGGACCAGTGGGCCTCCTTGTGGCCCTCACTGCCCGAGTTGAGGGGCTTCCTCTGAGGAGATGCCCTGGTGGGGCACTTCTTGGACCAGTGACCCTCTTGGTGGTATCGAAAGCAGGTTTTCCCACTGCCAGAGTTGCCAGGAACACCCTTGGGTCTTTTCCTGGCCATGGCAACAGCCAAGAATTGAGCATGTTCTCTGTCTCTAGCCCTTTCCCTTCTTTTTCTTTTCTCCATTGCCACTAAGTGTCTGTTGTTCAAAACTCCAAAGGCCGTCTCCAGTAATTGGGCCTGAGGTGTTTGGGGTCCCATTGCCAATTTCTGCAATTTCCTCCTAATATCTGGGGCAGACTGATTAATGAAATACATGCTAAGGATTGTTGCCCCTTCTATAGAGTTAAAATCTAAATTCGTATACTTTTTAATAGCTTCTACTAGCTGGTCTTGGAAAAGGGCAAGGTTTTCCTTTTCTCCCTGAGTAATTTCCTTAATTTTTTGAAAATTTACTCGCTTTTGGAATGCAGTTCTTAGTCCTTCTAACAGGCAAATTACCATGTGATCTCTCCTTGCCCTATCCTCACTCTTCTGATAATCCCTTCCTGGGTCAGCAGTGGGAACAGCAGCTGTTCCTGGGGGGCATTTTGTGGGGTCATAGGTAGCAAAACAATCCCCAAATTTGGGGGCCTGTTCCCAGATTCTCCTCTTGTCTTCAGTGGTACAACAGGTGGAAAAGAGGATATGCAAATCACCCCAAGAAAGCTAAAATTGTAGGGACATGTCCCTAAAGCCCTCAGTAAACTTAGTGGGATCTTCTGAGTATGGACCCAGTTTCTTTTTGACCTGAATGAGGTCCAAAATGGAGAATGGAACATGCACCCTAATTGTCCCATTAGGGGGGACAGGAACGTCCCTTAGGGGAAGAAGCCTTGAAGGCACTGTGGGAACTGGGGCTAGGGAAGTAGGGAGATAAGAAGTCCCACTTCTTGTGAGTGAGGGACTAGGAAATTCTGGCTAAACTGGACTGGACTGCAAAGCCAGGGGATCTGGCTGGTAAGGGGAAAAATCAGCTGACACTGGAGGAGGGGGAGGGATCAAGGGAGGAGATACCACTGAGGCTGGGGCAGAGGCCAAGGTCTGGGTGGTCCTTGCCTCTGGGTAAAGGGCCTGGGGAGGAGGTGTTGCCAAAACCTGAGCAGGGATCTGAAGAGAAATTGCAGGTTGGGAAGGGGGTTGGGATGGAGGAAAAGGGGAGGAAAAGCAAGGGAAAGAGGGGTTAGGCAAGGAAGGAGGGGGATGGGAAACAGGAGGAGCCAAGGGAAATTGGGGAGAATAGGGAGGGTGTAGAGATGGGGAGATGTTATAGCCCTGGGAGCCATAAAAAGAGGGTCATCCAAAAAGTCTAATTGATCCCCATTCCCAATTTGTGGGGTGGCTCTAGCTATGAGTATCCTACAATCTTTTCAGAGAATGGGGTCCCGAGAAAGTTCTACAAAAGTCATTATGTAGACAATCTCCACCCATTTTCCTTCTCTGCTACAATATCGTTTTAACTCTGAGAGCATATTTTGCTGTAATGTCCCAAAAATGGGCCATGCCTCATAATTTTCCAGGTGACACTGAGGCCAAATGGTGTTACAAAAGAACACCAGCCTTGTCTTTTGTAGTTCTTTAGAGAAACTAAATTTTTCCCAATTTCATAAAAGACAGCCCAAAGGCAAATCTTCAGGAATTGAAGAGGATTGACCCTTTGTGGGTGTGGGGACTGGAAGTCCCTCCCTCCTTAAAAGAAGATTTAGGAATAAGACTCCAGAAACAGACAAAAAAGTCAAAAACCCAAAGAAGTAAGTTAAGTTTTCCCAGTCCCTGGCACTGAGAGAATTGAGAGGAATGGGCCTACGATTCTGCCCATGTCCATGGTCTTAAACAGAACCACTGGACCAAGAGCCTGAGAGTGTCAGGCTGAGTTCAAGACAACCTCGTAGCTGTGTGACCTAATGAGACCTGAGAGGTCAGGCCCGAAAAGCACTTCTAAGCCAAGCCTTTCTAGTTGCTTGGAAATCCACTCAATTGAAAGGTAAAAAAAAAAAAAGGGGGGGGGGGATTAGGGGAAGAGGGAAGGTTTATGCACCTTCCAGTCTCGGCTGGTGAAGAGCTTGGTATAGGCAGTTTTTCCCGGTGCAGGGAACCATATGATGCGGTCTAGAGGTTAGGGGTCCTGGAATCCCAAAATCACAACACCTGGGTTCTGCCCAAAAGAATTTGACCCAAGCCTTCTTGGAGCCAAAAACGAGTTTATTAGAACATCCATCATATTGGGCAGACTCTTAAGGAGTCTGAACATTAGCAAGCTATGGCTAGATTATAAGAATCTAGGCAGTAGCTAGATTTTAGGAATCTGAGCATCTATGGGCTATTGGCTAGATTCTAAGAAACAGAGCTGGTACTCACTTCTTAAAGAAGCCTATTCACTAAATGGGCATTACCTCACTCAAAGTGAGAACCTGAAAAGACAGCTTAAAAGCACCAGGGTCTCCCGTTGCATCCTGGGTCATCTCTAGTCATCCTGATGAATATCTGGTCACTGGACCAGATGGCTGTGGAGGAAAAAGTGAGGCTGGTGATCTTGCACAGCCCTCCCCCCTCACTCAAGTCAAAGTCAATTGCAAGTCATGTCATCATTTCCCTAATGTCACGGTCCTGTTTAAGAACAAAGGACAAGCACAACCTGTGAAGGAAGGGAGGTGGTAGGGAGCTTCATGGAGTAATTTAAATCTATTAAATTGTGGGAAAGAGCAGAACTGTGAGTCAGGGGGACTTCATTCTAGTCCCAACTTAGCCAAGAGCTGACTATGTGATATTGGACAAATTATTTACTTCATCTCTCTGGGCCTCAGGCTCCTACTATATGCAAAGGATTTTAAAATTACCTCTAAGTTCTCTTCTGGGCAGATAGATGGCACAATGGATAGGGCCTGGAGTCAGAAAGGCTCATCTTCCTGAGTTCAAATCCAGCCTCAGACACTTACTGGGCAGTGAGACGCTGGGCAAGTCACTTAACCCTGTTTGCCTCAGTTTTCTCATCTATAAGATAAGCTGGAAAAGAAAATGGCAAACCACTCCAGTATCTTTGCCAAGAAAACCCCAAATGTCATAAAGAGTAAAAAATGACTGAACAAAAGTTTCTTTCTAATTTCAAAATTCTGTCTTTTAAGACCAATTATTATCTAATTAGGCATGGACAGTATAAATGGAAAGGCTACTGGATTGTACTATGTGGGGATCGGGAGGGGAGATGACAAGCATGTTTCAGTATACACTGACAAGTTCCACTTGTATGACACATACTGAAAAATGACTGAAGGCCAGTCTTCCTATAAATTCTGGAAAAGTTCCTGCAGAGTTCTGAGCATATTTGGGAAAACTCCTTTGCTACTAAACAATAGCTGTTCAAAATCTGAGAAATTCAGAAATTTCAGTTAGGCTAGGAAAAAGACTTGATCCTGAAAGCCACCAGAGGAGTAGGCGGGGAAAATCACTTTCAGTGGTTGCTTTGATGTCCCCTGACACCTGAAAGTTGACATTGCCCCAGATTTCCCTTCTTAATCACAATGGTTTTGCCAAGATCAATATAAAAGCTACTTCGTAGAAACTCAGTGAGTCTGAGCAGGGTGTAGTCCAAGAGTGGGCTGAGTAGGATCCATGGGGATAACGATTTCATGTTTTAAATGCCATCAAGAAGGTAATCTGAGGTTACTATAGTATGGAATTAGGGGGCTAGAAAGTCACTATCCTTGGACAATTAAAAAAAAAAAACCACTTTTTTATCTGTTTCATTTGTGGTGTTGGATAGTGAAGAAAATCAGAAGACCTAAGTTTTAGTGCTGGCTTTGGCACTTCCTAACTGAATGACTATGGACAATTCACATCACCTCTAGGAGCCTCATTTCTTCAACTGTAAAATGGGTATAACAATACCTTCATTATTGGCTCCACAGGACTATTGTGGGAAAGCACTTTTAAGATTTAGAAATAAATTGACAAATATGACCAAAGATAAATAATCAGTGTTGCAGGGGGTAGGGAAAGATGAGTGCATTGCTCATGGACCTGTGGATTGGTCTGTTCTGGAAAGCAATTTGGAATCTCTCTCTCTCTCTCTCTCTCTCTCTCTCTCTGTCTGTCTCTCTCTGTTTCTATTTCTGTCTCTGTCTCTCTCTCTCTGTTTCTCCCTTTCTACCTGTCTCTATCTATATTTCTATTTATCACATATCTATATTTCTATCACCTATATACCTGTCTTCATCTATCTCTAGGTATCCATCTACACTGATTCCATGCCCGTTATCCCAGACATTCCACTCCAATCATATACCCCAAGGAGATCAAAGAAAGAATGGAATATCCTGTATAATCTGAAATAGTCATAGCAACACTTTTTATTTTTTTAAAGCAAAGAACTGGAAACTAGGTAGGTACCTGCCACTGGGGAATGGCTAAACACTCTGTGGTACATGAATGTAATGAAATATTACTGTCCTGAAAGAAATGATGAGCATGAAGCATCCAGGGACTCTTGGGAAAACATATAAACTGATATTGCATTAAATTAGCAGAAAACCAAGAAAAACAAACATATCCAATGACTGCAACAATGTAAACCAAACCAAACCAAACCAAATGCCATGTCATTGTAATGTCTGGGCTTGGCCCCAGAGAAGAGCTGAGAGAACGCACCTCATTTCCTTTGGAGTGGTAGGAAGATTAGCGATGTAGAACACTGTATATCCCATCAGACTTGGTTGTTGGGCTGGTTGGTTTTCCTGAACTGTTTTTCTTCCCCCTTTCCTTTTAGTCTTTGTTACAAGGTATGGCTACTGAGAAGGGAAGGATTACATTTGGTAATTGAGGAAATATTAAAACAAAATATATCAATAAAAAGAAAATTAAAGAAGAATACAAAATGAAACGAAAACAACATCCCACTTTGTAACAAAGGATGACTACTGAGTAGGGAAGGGTTGGATTTAAAAATGAAAATGATGTAAAAACAAATAAAACAAATAAAAACAAATAAATGAAATTCAAAAAGAACAGGGAAAAATACTGAATGAAAAGAAACACATCCCACTGTTACAAGAAATGGCTTTTGAGTAGGGAACGGGGAAGGAGGTTTTGTGAAGTGAATTGATTGTAAGAACAAAAACCAACAATTAGAAGAAAAAAGACTTTTTTTTTTTTTTAAAGAAAAAGGAAATACGAGCTGCATTAAACTCGGATATATCAAAGGCTCCATACGATTGCTTCTGAAAGTCAAACAAAACTTCCTGACTCTGGGTATGTTTTCCATGCCATCATAAGCCTCACTAGAGCTCCTCCCTCTCATCTAGGTTCTGCCTGACTTTTGTGTGAAGTCGCCCTGTCTTCCCCAGGCCTCAGTTTTCTCATTCGTAAAATGAGATTCCACTTTTAACGTTCTCTGGTCGTCGGACCACCTTTTACACATTCCTCGGCCCTTTCTGCCGAGGAGCAAGGGGAAGGATAAAGTTTGTTCCCAACTTCTTGTTGTTAGAAGATTCAGAAAGCGCAAAGTTTTCCGGAAGTCTGCCGGCCGGGGCGCGGCCATCCGGGAATGAACGTTGCGCTTTGCCGACTCGCAAGGGCAGACCCTGAGCAGGCCGGGAGACAGCTCTGGACAGAGCCTCGTCCGGCTCCGACCCGCAGGCTCTGTGAACTTCCACGATTGGCTACTCTGAGCTGAGCGCGATCCCAGGCCAAGGCCAAGAGCGCTTTCTCTTTCTGAACTCCACGCCCAGCTTGCGAAGTGAAGGTATTGGGGGGGGAGGGGAATTTGTCTCCCCATGGGCTCTTTGGCACAGAAACAGGGCACAAACACGCGTGGATTTCCCCAGGGATCCCTACAGCTAGCAGCTAGCTAGCTGGGTGGGTGCTGGGTCTCCGATCACAAGGCTGAGTGGTTTCTGTTTCGTTGTATTTGTAAACGGACCCTGGGCAAAGTTTGTTCCGAAACCGCAGCGTCGGGCTAGGATTTCCTGATAGCTTGCTGTCCAAAGCCCTTGATGAGGCGAGTGAATGGCACTCAGCCTCCACCCACAAAGCCCAGGATTGTCAGGAAACAACTGTCTCTGGGCCTTATTTTAGAGCATGTGATTCCATAGCTGTGAAAGTGAAGGGGTCCTCACTCAACTGGCATATTTCAAAATCATGTTGTACCCTTGAGGAATTTCTTCTGGCTTCGGGTTAGAAAGGCCGCAAGAAATTGCTGCACTGCTGGGTCTCGAGAGATTTGAGTTCAAATCCCAATTCTGAGCTAGTTACTAGTTGTGTGATCCCTAGCAAGTTACTTAATTTCTTTGAAACTCAGTTTTCTTGTCTGTAAAATGGGGAAAACAGCTCCCTTATTAAGGAGGGAGAAAGAGCTGAGTCTGAGGACCAGGGTTCAAATGTTGTCTCACCTCATATTGCTTATGTGACATTGGACAAGTCATTTAAGCTTTCTGGGCCTCAGTTGCCTCATCTGTAAAAATGAGTGAGTTGGATTGTATGACCTATGATCCTATGACCTTTCAGGACCTCAGTTTCCTCATCTGGAATAATAATAATGATAGCTAACATTTATATAGCACTTTAAGGTTTGCAAAGCATTTTACAAATATGATCTCATTTGATCCTCATAAACAACCCTATGAAGTGTTGTTCAGTTGTTCAGTCCTGTCTGACTCTTTATGACCCCAAGGACCACACCAAGCCATTCTGTCCTCCATTATCTCCAAAAGTCTGTCCAAGCTTATGTTTGTTCCTTCCATGACACTATCTATCCATCTCATTCTCTGCTGTCCCCTTTTCCTTTTACCTTCAACCCTTCCCACCCACCTAGGTGCTATTATTATCATCCCCATTTGGAGTAAGTGACTTGACCAGGGTCACACTCCTAGTAAGTGTCTGAGGTGTCTGAGGCTGGATTTGAACTCAGGACTTTTTGACTGCAATGTTCTAGCCATTGTACCATCTTGCTGAGTGGATGGGACTAGATGACTTCTCAGGATCCTTGTAGTGCCAAATCTGTGATCATGTGACCTCACTGCATTGTTGTAAAGATCAAAGGAGGAATATATTTCAAGTGCTTTGTCATATTAAAGCAATTTGTAAATATTAGCACCATAGCATAGAGGCTAAAGCCCTGGAGATGGTGTCAGGAAGGCTTGGGTTTATATCCTGTCTCTGTCACTAACCCTGTGATCATGCAGGGGCAAAGTCACTTCTTTTCTCTAAGTCTCAATTTGTGCATTTGTAAGATGAGTATAATACCTGTAGGACGTTTCTCATTAGGTTAAAAATAAGGTAATTTTAATAATAAATAATAAATTTGCTCCTTGCAAACTTTGAAGTTTGACTGAACATATAGGTTCAGTCATTTCACTTGTGTCCAACTCTTTGTGACCCAATGTGGGGTTTTCTTGACAGAGATATCACAGTGACTTGCTGTTTCCTTCTCTAGCTCATTTTACAGATGAGGAAACTGAGGCAAACAGGGTTAAGTGACTTGCCTAGGGTCACATAGCTAGTAAGTGTCTGAGGCCAGATTTGAACTTGGGTCTTCCTGACTTCAGGTCCAGCACTGCCCACCTAGTGGTCCTGAAGGGCTTTTCAAATGTCAATTATTATTTTTATGATTATTACAAGTATGACAAAGCTCATCTTAAATATTTGATGATGTTGATGGTAAAATGACCAATGATTGTGAAGGAAGAAACATACTGGGAAAGGTGAGGTAATGGCTCTGAAAATTCCCAAAGGAAAACCCTGAGAAAGTAGAAACCCACACAGACACTGAAGGAATTTGTTCACCAAGAAAAGCCAGAGTATTTAAAGTAGATAGACCACTAATTCAACAGTCAGAAGATTATAGATTAGAAGCTAGAAGGGATTTTAGGGGTCATTGAATCCAATGAGAACCAGAGAGATTGTGACGTCCAAAGTCACACGGAGCAGTGAATGGGAGAACCAGGATTTGAGCTTAGGTCCAAATCCAATCAATCAACAAGCATGTATTTATTAAATGCCAGACATTGTGCTAAGTGCCAGAGGTACAAAGAAGAGCAAAAACAGTCCCTGCCCTCAAGGAGTTTATATTCTTTTTTTTTTAATTTAATTATTTTAATGAACAAAAATCTGTTCTCTCTCTCTCTCTCTCTCTCTCTCTCTCTCTCTCTCTCTCTCCCTCCACTGGCAAAAACAAAAAGACAAAAAAATAAAAAACCAAAATGAAACTAAAAACCCTGTAATAAATACACAATGCCTGTAAATTCCAGTAAAACAAATTCCTGCCTTGGCTATGTCCAAAAAATGTCTCAGCCTACAATTTGAGTCCATCACATGTATCAGGAGTTGAAGCAATAGAGTACACATTCTAATATGAATTAGGCAGCCAAGTGGCATAGTGGGTATAGCATTGACTCTGGAGTCAGGAAGTCCTGAGTTCAAATCCAATCTCAGACATTTACTACATATGTGTCCATGGACAAGTCACTTAAGTTCTGTTTGCCTCAGTTTCCTTGATTGTACAATGAGAATAATAGTATCACCTACCTCCCAGTGTCATAGTGAGGGCCAAATGGGATAATAGTTGTAAGGTAATTAGCACAGTGCTTGGCACATAGCTGGTGCCACACAAATGCTAGCTATTATTATTAATGGGGTAGATAATATGGACATAAAAAGGAAGATAAAAAGCAACACAGAGTTGATGTGAGGTAAAATCAGAGGTGCACGCACTACCTATTTTGAGGACTGGGAAGGGCCTCCTACAGCAGGGATTCTAAGATGCAGAGATAAGAACAGAGAGTCTTCCAGTCCTGGGAGAAAGCTAGTGCAAAAATAGAGATTAAGGCCGTCGTTGTAATAGTTTAAGTGAGGAGGAATGAGGGGTTAAATTCAGTGAGTACAGTGCCTGGCACATTAATAAATGTTTGTTGAATTGAACTAAGCTGATGGCTGTATAAGTGGAGAGAAAGGGAAGTATGCCAGAGATGTTGTGGAGAAAGAAATTACATGATTTGGCAATTGATAGAATATGAAAGATTGAGAGAGAGTAAGGAGTCCAGGATGATACTGAGGGCATGAAGTTGGTGACTGGAAGGATGGTAGTGTCCTCAACAGTAATAGGGAGGGGCAGTGAGGTGTGGCAGTGGATAGAGCACTGGCCCTGAAGTCAGGAGGACCTGAGTTCAAATCTGGCCTCAGACCAAACACTTGACATTAGCCGTGTGACCCTGGGCAAGTCCACTTAACCCCCCATTGCCTAAAATAAATAAATAAATAAAAGAACAGTAATAGGGGGAAATTCAGAAACTGAGTGGGTTTAGAGGGAAAGATAAGTTCTGTTTTGGACATGTTGAATTTGAGATGTCTATTTGACATCTAGTTTAAAATGTCTAAAAGGCAGTTGGTAATATGAGACTGGAACTCAGGAGAGAGACTAGGGTGAGATATGCATACACACATGCAGTCAAACATATGTAGATACACATATATACACATATACATATGTATGTATACATATATAAACATTTATTAAGTGTCTACTATATACCAGGCACTGAGTGTGTTAAGCACTGAGAATACAAAAAGAGGCAAAAGACAGTCTCTGCCCTCAAGAAGTTTGCAATCTAATGGGGGAGAAAACATGCAAGCAAATACACACAAAGCAAGCTATATACAGGGTAAATAAAAAATAATTAACAGAGGGAAGGCATGAAAATTAAAGGAGGTTGGAGAAGGCTGCTTATGAAAGATGGAATTTTAGTTGGGATTGAAAGGAAGCTATGGAAGTCTGTAATCAGAGCAAAGGAGGGAGGGCATTCTAGACATGAGTGTGTGTGTGTGTGTGTGTGTGTGTGTGTGTGTGAAAATCATCTACATTAGAAATGAAAACTAAACCCACAGGAGTTGATGAGATCACCAAGTAAGTTAGTATATAGAGAAAAAAGAAGTGGGACCAGGACAGAGCCTTGGGGGACTGCTGTTGGTCAGTTGTTTCAGTTGTGTCTGACTCTTTGTGACCCTACCTGGGGTCTTCTTGGCAAAGATCCTGCAGTGGTTTACCATTTCCTTCTCCAGCTCATTTTATAGATGAGGAAACTGAGGCAAACAGGGTTAAGTGACTTCCCCAGGGTCATACAACTAATAAGTGTCTGAGGCCAGATTTGAACTCAGGTCTTCCTGATCCAGGCCTGGCACTCTATCCACTGCAGCCCCATCTGCCCCAGAGAAAGACAGAAGAGGGTAGGATGAAAAGGTATATGTAGAGGAGGTAGTCTTGGCAAAGAGAAAGGTTTCCTTTTCATCAGACACTGGAGTGAAGGGAACTCTCAGGGAAAGGCTTCAATATTTTTTGATCAAGTATGAGGAAAGGTCTTCCACTAAGAGGGTGAGGGGAATATGTGGTATCAGAGGCTTGAGGAGTGAGGAGGATTTGGAACAATCAGTGTGGTTATTTAAATAGCTCTAGTAACCAAGGGCGAACATAGTCTTAGATAAATAAGCATTCTGCACCCACTATGTGCAGAATACTGTGCTGGAGACTGAGGAAAATATAAGGTTAGGATAAGAAACAGGTCCTGCCCTCAAGGAGCTTACAGATGAAGCAATACTGATAGCTGTTACATACAATATTACATATGAAGCCTAAGTGCATTAGGGAGGTACAAAGCAAAATGTTCTATGAGAGCTGAGGAGTACAGTAATTCTGAGTGCACACTATTTATAGGTACAGTGCTTAGGACATGCCAAAGGTCTGAGTGGGCCAAACTGAAAGGAGAATGTTATTTGACTTCATCAGGCCTCTTACAGAATTAAACTGGGCATTCACAGATGGTATGTTCTTTTCCTTTGTATGTCATGCAGATCTTCCCAAAGAAGGTCTTTTTGGGGCCCACCATGTCCGAAGGACTACTGGAGAGATATGTAGCTGCCATGGTACTAAGTGCGGTAGGTGACTCCCTGGGATATTTCAACGGGAAATGGGAGTTCCTATTGGATGGTGAGAAGATCCACAAGCAACTTGCCGAGCGTGGAGGTTTGGATGCCGTCGATATTGAAGGCTGGAGAGTCAGTGATGATACGGTGATGCATCTGGCAACAGCAGAAGCCCTCATAGCTGCTGGGAAAGAAGAGAACCTGACCTGGGTGTATTCCCTTATAGCAAGACACTATAAAGCATGCATGAGCGACATGGCTGGCCGAGCTCCGGGTAATCATCATCTTGGGAATGGGGAAGTCAAGCGTGATTAGATGGAAGAGGAATGTTGGCTGAATTAGATTGGAATACAGAGAGTTCTTCTGGTCCTTCGATCATTACCAGTCCATTTTGTCAAATAGCTGTAACTCTAATGTGGTAAAATGGAAGAACTATGGATTGGAGTCAGATGGCTTGGTTTCAAATCCTGCCTCTGTTCCTTGCTACCCAGGTGACCGGAGGCACCTGAGGCACTTAACCTCCCTGGGCCTTAGTTTCCTCATCTGTAAAATAAAGGATTGGACTAGATGGCTTTTAATGTCCCTTCCAATTCTAAATCTATCATCCTGTGACCTTACAGGGAAATTGATACAGGCCAGTTTTTCTTGTAGTACTTAAATAATGTGCTTCCCAGCTCATCTAATCTAGTAGGCTGCTGTTCTTGCCAGGGAGAGGTATTTCCTATTTCTGGAATCCAGTCTCCTTTCGTTTTTCCAACATTCCATATCTTACACCAACTTTCTACTGGATATATCCTCTTTGATGACTCAGAATAAAATTTAATTCATCACGATACCTCCCCGTTGAACAACTCATCATCTTCCCTCCTATGAATTGCGTCTCCCTCCTCCCTAACTTCTCCATTTCTGTGGATGACTCCACTCCCTTCTCAAGTCATCTGGACTTGTAACTTATTATCAATTCATGGTTTCCTTTGACTCTTCTCCCTCCCTTCCTTTATACTTCCACTCAGTCACCAAGTTCCTTTGATGCTACTGCCTCAGTAACTCAAGGCTTCACATAATGGTGGCTTGTTGGGTTAGCATCAACATGATATAGTTCATAGAGTGCTCCACTTGGGAGTTAGGAGGACGTGACTCCTGAGTCAAATTCCATTTCAGATATTTAGTAGCTGTGTGACCCTGGGCAAATTATTTCATCACTCTGTGTCTCAGTTTCTTCTTCTGTAAAATGAGAGAATAGACTTGATCACTCCTAAGGTCCCATTTAATTCTGAATTTATGATCAATCCCTTCCTTTCTATTCCCACTGCATCCATAATAGTTCAGGCCCTTACTTCTTCTTTTATCAGATTTTATAATAGTCTCCTAACTCATTTTCTTGCATCCAGCCTCTTCCCCCTCTGATGTAACCTATAAAACATTACCCAAATCTCCTTCCACTCTGATCCTGTCCTTCCTTTTTACAGAAGTCTTCAGCTGCTCTCTACTGTCCGACAAACATCAGATTCTCCTTCTCTTAAAGTTGTTACCTCTCTTTGTCTCATTCTCTGTATGCCACTTGCCATCTGAGCCTTTATTCACACCATTCCTTATGCTTGGAATGGATTCTCCCCATCCCACCCTTTTCTTCATTTGTTGAAGACCCTCCTTTCCTTCACCTCAGGTGCCACTTCTTCCACAAAACCTTCCCTCAGCCTCCACAGGTGAAAGCAATCTTTCTCCTTACCAAATCTCACGGCACTTTGCCTAACCCTCTTCATCTTTTTATACTGTCTCACAGCTAGGTGGTACACTGGGATTGTAGTCAGGAAGATTCATCTTCATGAGTTTAAATACTGCCTCAGACACTTACTAGCCTAGTGTGACCTGGGCAAGTTACTTAACTTTGTTTGCTTCAGTTTCCTCATCTGTAAAATGAGCTAGAGAAGGAAATGGCGAACCACACCAGTATCTTTGCCAAGAAAAGCCCAAATGGGGTCACCAAGAGTTAACTGAACTAAAACAACTGAACAACTTTCTAAGTTCAGACTCAGCATTTTATCTACTGTAGCATCTAGCTGCCATCAAGTTCACATTCTTCATTTTACAGATAGGGAGGCTGAATCATAGAGAAGGTAAATGACTTTCTCAGCATCATGCAATAAGTGTCATAGGTGAGATCTGAACTCGTCTTTCTGACCTCAAGTCCAGTGCTGCCCATCCACAAATCCATGCTGCCTCCCTGGGACTAGAGTCCAGTTTTTCTGATGCCTGCTGCTCTTCTTTCTACACTTAGGTGTCTTTCTGTAATACCTAGAAACTTTAGTTGTTAAAACTCTTGTTGGGAAATTGATTCATCTGCTAATGATGTTGCATGATAAGTTGGGTTGGGTGACTTTAAATTCTTTTGTGTACTTTGCCTTTTCCTTGAAGATGCTTCATGAGCATCCGTCTTCCTCTTTCTTCTTCCTCATCCCTCTTCTTTGAAGGCTATTTTCACCCCAAATCTTACAGGTAATGCAATGTAAAAGAGAAGAATGCTTTTCTTTTTTTTGAGGCAATTGGGGTAAAGTGACTTACCCAAGGTCATATGGCTAATAAATGTCTGAGGCTGGATTTGATCTCAGCTTCTCCTGTCTCCAGGGCTCCTATCCCCAGGGCTGCTATCGACTGTGTTACGTTATGGGCCCTAGATGGGATCTATTCTTGAAGAGTGATAGTGACACATGGGGATAGTAATTATGGAAGGAGGACAGATACCAGTAGGGAAGAGCAGAGGTATTCAGCCCTCACTGTCAGTAGTTACACAGGTAGCAGACAGCTGATGGCTCAGATATACTGAAGGATACTCGCTCTGATCCAAGGCCCACACAGGGCTCAAATATATAGAGACCTTTTAGACAAAGAGTTGGTGTGACAGTAATAGGAGGCTTCCCCATCACAAGCGGGTTGGAAAAATGAAGTAGTAAGGACCACTGAAACAATGATATTCTCTGAATTGTTTAGTAAGGAATGAGAAATGAGAAGTAGGGACCCAAGAAACTTAATTCTAACTATGAAGAGGGAGCTGGTGGTATGATGGTAGAGTGCTGGACCCAGAGTCAGGAAACCTGAGTTCAAATCCAGCCTCAGACACTTACTAGCTATGTGACCCTGGGCAAGTCACTTAACTACTATCTGCCTCAGTTTCCTCAACTGTAAAATGGGGATGATAATAAAACCTACCTCCCAGAGTTGTAGTCACAATCAAATGAGGTAATATTTGGAAAGTACTTAGCACAGTGCCTAGCATATAACAGACTCTATATAAATGTTTATTTCCTTTCTCCCCTTCCCACCTCTATAAAAGAGGCTGGGTGGGGGTGTGTCATGGTATGTACCTAGGTTAATTAAGCCTTACTATACATGCCCTCTCAGGGCTGAGGCCAAACTAGTCAAGCTGGGTTTCACCAGCTTACAGCTGGTACTGATACATTCCCACCCTAATCCTTTCCAGGTGGTGCCAGTGTAGCCAATGCTTTGAAGCTGGAGCCAGATGAACCCAATGGATGGAGGATTCCATTCAACAAGCATGAGGGGGGCTGTGGCGCTGCTATGCGTGCCATGTGTGTTGGACTAAGGTTCCCACACCCTGAACAACAGGACACTCTGATCCAAGTGAGCATAGAGAGTGGCCGCATGACCCATCACCATCCCACTGGCTACCTTGGGGCTGTCGTCTCTGCTCTCTTTACCTCTTATGCATTGAATGGCAAGCCACCTCAAGAATGGGGAAGAGGATTGATGGAGGTGCTACCAGAAGCCAAAAAGTACGTTGTCCAGGCTGGCTATTTTGTGAAAGAGAACCTTGAATCCTGGTGAGTCAATGTGCATTCGTGTCTTATTTATTGGTTTAATGAACACCTTGGTCATATGGTGGGATTAACAACTTGTTTTCCAACTAGTGGCTTAGAGAAAAGTCCCTCAGTAGGTACCTTTACCTTCTCCTCTACCCTGCTCCCCTCTCCGCCCTCTCAGGTTTTCAGGTTTACTTGCAGTTAACAGCTACTGGACAGTTGGCTGTAGAGGGAGACATCTCGGTTCAAATCCCACCCCAAATGTTCATGCCTTCAAAATCTGTAGCCTATGATAATCAAGGTAGTCCAAGTGAACATACAAATGATCAGTCTAAGACACCTGGCTTCCCCACTGCCCATATTAGTTAACATCATGCTTTCCAGCTTCTATTTGCTAATGAGAAGCATCCACACATAGTGGTGATTTTCATGCTGTATTTGTTAGTGCAAATGCAACGATTTACTATTTTCTGTCTTCCCCTGATTCATGATGATGCATGATGTCATGACGTGTGATTCATGATGCTGATGCATTGCAACACTTGGCGATGATCCTTGAGAGTCGGCTTTTTTTCACTTGCTAATTTGGCAGTGTAGGAAGCCAGTTGGAAGGCAGCCATGTAACTTCCTTTTTCCTCAGCATTCTAGAGGTCGCTCCATGCTGCCATTCTTAGAATAAGAAAGGCACGGGCAGGTTTCTCCCGAAGACGTTGGTTGTGGTTACGTGAGAGTCTAGTCTTCCCCTTTAAAAGGTGAAACTTTGCATAATGCCCCCCCACTTCCAACACCTCCTATGAAGATCTGAGTTTCTGTTCCCATCCTGCTTTTCATGGTAATCTACTTTATATCAATTTCATTTGTATTTATATTTCTATATGTTGCTCCCCGTTCCCCCAGCACATCTTCAGATCCTTGAGGTCAAAGAATGTTTCATTTTTATCTGAATCTACATGACTTGGCACCCAGTAAGCACTCAATAAATGCTTGTTCAAGTGAATTCCTTTAGTTGAGGGAGAACTGGTTTTGAGTGGATAAATATCTATATCTATAGATATAGCCATATCTCAAAGATCTAGAGCTGGAAGACACTTATGAGGCCTTCTAGACCAACCCCCCTCATTTTGCCTATTTGGGAAACTGAGGTCCAGAGGCTTGTCAAGGTCACATAGATGGTAAGCATCAGAGATGGAATTTAAACTCACATTCTCTGTCTGCAGAGCCAATATTTTTTCTCTTACGCTTTTCATCCATCCATCCATCCATCCATCCATCCATCCATCCATCCATCTATCTATCTATCTTTCATGTCTACTCTGTCATTTATATTTCTGTTGTCTATTTGTCTATCATCTGTCTGTCATCTATCTAGCTAAACATCTCTATCTAGCTATCCATCCTTATCTATCTGTAATGTCTACCTATCTATCCATTTCTGTATGTCTCTGTCATCTATATGTCTATCCATATCTATCTATCTGTCTACCATGTGTCTATCTAACCATTTCTATCTATTTATCATCTGTCATCTGTCTATCTCTGACTCTCTATCATGTGTGTCTCTGTCTGCCTGTCTATATATATCCATCTATCTGTCTTTATCTATCTGTCTGTCTGCCTGTCTATCTTTCTATCATCTGTCTGTTATCTATCTAACCATCTCTATCTATCTATCTATCTATCTATCTATCTATCTATCTATCTATCT